>NW_015387542.1:67925-108065 GCF_001527695.2 Protobothrops mucrosquamatus
CAATCATTGGCTGTGCCGTCACGTATCACAGCTCACTCTACTCGCAGCGCGGCCACTTCTGCTGCCTGGGCTACTCAGGCACCTATTGGCGACATCTGTCGGGCGGCGACTTGGTCGTCCCCTTCCCCATTTATCCGTCATTATAAAATAGATAGTTTTGCTTCTGCTGATGCTGCCTTTGGCCGTCGTGTATTACAGCAGGTAGTTTCATCTCCTCCATCACGTGCCCCGTCTGTTAACCCTCCCTAGGGACAGGCGAGCTTTGGTATGTCCCAATCAAGTGGATTATCCATCCCTCATGCTGGAGAAGGGGCGTTGGTCTTACCTGAATGCCATTTCTCAGCATGATGATGGATAATCCACCCCCGCCCCTTTTTTCTTTCATGGGTTCATGGGCACGGTGATAGAGGTTTGGAGAACAACACGCCTGACTTTGTCTGTTGCTTCGCCTCCGTCGGAACTGGGCATGTGCGGCCAGGCAGGAGGCGTGGCTATCTCAGACTTAGTCTTATTGGGTACAAGGGACTTCAGGAAACCCAATCAAGTGGATTATCCATCATCATGCTGAGAAATGGCGTTCAGGTAAGACCAACGCCCCTTTTTCTCCAAGGATTATTCATTTGACTGATAACTGATAAAATTCTTCTGATAGTCCATCCTGGGCTTACAACAAAAATCCCTGCCAAGTTCAGACTACTTTGAACTATTACTTAGAAACTTATTTCAAACTTAGTAGAGTATTAGTATTTTTAGATAATTTTCTATACTTCTCACTGAAGTATCTAGCTGCTTGACTGAAAGAGAGCTGGGGAAGGCGACACTTGTGAATATACAAATGCATTTTGATTATGCAAAAGGGATGCAATGCTGTTTACAAAAGCTATCCAGCCAAGAACTCAAGTTATGTTACCCGATCCCTTTAATTAAAATTGGATGAAATGAAATAAAATTTCATTTCTGTTGAGTTATCTTGTAACTTCTCTGTGTTATAACATTGGAACAAAATATGTCTGCTCTACAGCTGAACATTCTGGGCATTTTACAACCTTGTATTTGCGGCATGATGACATAAACTATAATTAAACACTGTATCATTACAGAGGAAGCTATGAACTGTAACTGTTGTATTTCACTGTAGAATCTGGCATCAGAGTAGTGTCTGAAACACTTCTACAGCCACTTCTATCTCCTTCCTGTCCAATAAGGTAGTAAACAATGATGCTCTCACAAAGTTTTCATGTAGAATTGGACAGGAACGTCTCTTTCCAAACTGTAGCACCTCTACATATATTTCAGTATCTGTCATTCAGTTCTGTCATTGTCAAAAATACAGGTAGTCCTCGGTTTACCCAAATTGAGCCCAAAATTTATGTTGTTAACTGAGACACTTGTTAAATGAGTTTTGCCCCATTTTATGACCCTTGCAGTGAATCATTGCAGTTGTTAAGTTAGTGACATGGTTGTTAAATGAATCTGGCTTCCTCATCAACTTTGCTTGTCAGAAGGTTACAAAAGGTGATCAAACATACAGTAACCACTTTTTAAACAGATCCTGAGGATATGCCCTGGAATATAATTTTCTGATTTTTTTTTATAAATAAAGGACTATGAAAAGTGTTCTCTGAGGTTAAGAATTTTAAAATCCAGTTCTTGAAACCTCTACAAATATATGTGTTATTTTAATGCATCCATTACTGGGAAGAAGATAAATTGTCATTTTAAATTATAATACATTGAGGCCTACTTGGAAAATTCTCTTAACAAACAGATTAAGCATCTCCCAAGCATTACACATTTCATTTTGGTTATTGCAATATATCTGCCTCTTCCAAGACACAAATCACTGTGAGTCCACTACTGAATGAATCTGGCTTCCTCATTGACTTTGCTTGTCAGACGATCACAAAACGTGATCACATGACCCAAATATGAACCAGTTGCCACATAAATTTTGATCATGTGACCATGAGGCTGCTGCAATGATCGTAAGTGTGAAAAATGATCCCAACTCACTTTTCTCAGTGTGGTTGTAACTTTGAATGGTCACTAAATGAACTGTTGTAAGTCAAGGACTACCTATAATGGTAGTGGGGAGAGAAAAGATTAATTTACTCCGTTTAAATGTATGCTTTTCAAAATCATAATATGTACCAAGGAAACCAAAACCCAACGATTGTTTATTTATTTATCAATCCCACTGATATCGCTCCCATCTATCTAAGGAGTGAACAAAAATTGGAGTGAACAAAAATTGCTATTGATTATTGAAAAGGTTTTGTGGGAATATTCTGCTGTTTGAACAAAGTTCAAGATAATGCTTCCTAATCTGAATTACTGAAGACAGAGTTGAACTATATCTGAGGAAAAATATGCTTTATCTCACCTGAGTGAAACTGTCCAGAGGTACACTGGGCCAGTCATGTTACACAAACAACTGCCCCTAAGAGAGAATTATAATCAGCAATTTCTCTGAAAGAATCTATCTCTTACAATGAACGAAATTCCAGTTTTTCTGGAATGCCACGATCCTTGNGGCTTCTCCATTGACTTTGCTCTGTCAGAAGGCTGCAAAAGGTGATCACATGACCCAAGGGACACTGCAACCATCATAAATATGAGTCAATTGCCAAACGTCGGAAGTTTGATCACATGACTATGGAGATGTTGTAATGGTTGTATGTGTGAAAAATGTTCATAAGTCACTATTTTCAGTGCTGTTGTAACTTCAGACTCTCACTAAATGAACTGTTGTAAGTCAAGGACTACCTGTACATACTTTAGTTATTAATTGGCCAATGGCCATGTGAGAGCCATTCATACAACCAAATCAGTAGGAGTCTGAAGCATTATGTTTTACCCTTATTGTGAAAAACACAATGGAAAATTTTTATGATTTTCCCTTAAGATTTAGCTGGGACATGGAAACCTGGGGAATAGTTGTGCATTAAATGCTAAGACATGGTATGCTCATTTGCACACACTTTGACTCCTTGTAATACAGATCTACATGAAACTACATTTGACCTATGACATTTTAAAAATGAAATATCTTAAGAGCAGGGGTGTCAAACTACCGGCCTGTAGGCCGGATGCATCACATGGAAGCCACGCCCACCCCAGCTCTGGCAAGGGGAAAAAAGTCGCGAGTTTGACAGCCCTGTCTTAGAGCCAATGGTGGCTCAGTGGTTAGAATGCAGTATTGCAGGCTAACTCTGTCAACTGCCAGCAGTTCGTTTCTGACCGGCTCAAGGTTGACAGACTTCAATCCTTCTAAGGTCGGTAAAATGAGGAGCCAGATTGTTGGGGGCAACATGCTGACTCTGTAAACTGCTTAGAGAGGGCTGTAAAGCCTTATAAAGTGGTATATAGATCTAAATGCTATTGCTATCTCCCATGTTTGTAAAAAAACAACACACACCCTAAAACAATTCTTTTTGAAATAGCAAACTTTGCTTCAAGCTTAAGTTTAATCAGACACTCTTATGCCAGTGTTAATTATGTGAACAAACATCCCCAAAGTGTTTGACAAATTATCCAGTAATCCAAATCCTGCCATAAACATGTTTTCTCTGCTGAAAAGTTATAGCCTGATTATTATTATTTTTCTCCAAGGATTATTCATCTGACTGATAACTGATAAAATTCTTCTGATAGTCCATCCTGGGCTTACAACAAAAATCCCTGCCAAGTTCAGACTACTTTGAACTATTACTTAGAAACTTATTTCAAACTTAGTAGAGTATTAGTATTTTTAGATAATTTTCTATACTTCTCACTGAAGTATCTAGCTGCTTGACTGAAAGAGAGCTAGAGAAGGCGACACTTGTGAGTATACAAATGCATTTTGATTATGCAAAGGGGATGCAATGCTGTTTACAAAAGCTATCTAGCCAAGAACTCAAGTTATGTTACCCGATCCCTTTAATTAAAATTGGATGAAATGAAATAAAATTTCATTTCTGTTGAGTTATCTTGTAACTTCTCTGTGTTATAACATTGGAACAAAATATGTCTGCTCTACAGCTGAACATTCTGGGCATTTTACAACCTTGTATTTGCGGCATGATGACATAAACTATAATTAAACACTGTATCATTACAGAGGAAGCTATGAACTGTAACTGTGTTGTATTTCACTGTAGAATCTGGCATCAGAGTAGTGTCTGAAACACTTCTACAGCCACTTCTATCTCCTTCCTGTCCAATAAGGTAGTAAACAATGATACTCTCACAAAGTTTTCATGTAGAATTGGACAGGAACGTCTCTTTCCAAACTGTAGCACCTCTACATATATTTCAGTATCTGTCATTCAGTTCTGTCATTGTCAAAAATACAGGTAGTCCTCAATTTACCAAAATTGAGCCCAAAATGTATGTTTTTAACTGAGACATTTGTTAAATGAGTTTTGCCCCATTTTATGACCCTTGCAGTGAATCATTGCAGTTGTTAAGTTAGTGACATGGTTGTTAAATGAATCTGGCTTCCTCATCAACTTTGCTTGTCAGAAGGTTACAAAAGGTGATCAAACATACAGTAACCACTTTTTAAACAGATCCTGAGGATATGCCCTGGAATATAATTTTCTGATTTTTTTTTTTATAAATAAAGGACTATGAAAAGTGTTCTCTGAGGTTAAGAATTTTAAAATCCAGTTCTTGAAACCTCTACAAATATATGGGTTATTTTAATGCATCCATTACTGGGAAGAAGTTAAATTGTCATTTTAAATTATAATACATTGAGGCCTACTTGGAAAATTCTCTTAACAAACAGATTAAGCATCTCCCAAGCATTACACATTTCATTTTGGTTATTGCAATTTATCTGCCTCTTCCAAGACACAAATCACTGTGAGTCCACTATTGAATGAATCTGGCTTCCTCATTGACTTTGCTTGTCAGACGATCACAAAACATGATCACATGACCCAAATATGAACCAGTTGCCACATAAATTTGTGACCGTGAGGATGCTGCAATGATCGTAAGTGTGAAAAATGATCCCAACTCACTTTTCTCAGTGTGGTTGTAACTTTGAATGGTCACTAAATGAACTGTTGTAAGTCGAGGGCTACCTATAATGGTAGTGGGGAGAGAAAAGATTAATTTACTCCGTTTAAATGTATGCTTTTCAAAATCATAATATGTACCAAGGAAACCAAAACCCAGTGATTGTTTATTTATTTATCAATCCCACTGATATGGCTCCCATCTATCTAAGGAGTGAACAAAAATTGCTATTGATTATTGAAAAGGCTTTGTGGGAATATTCTGCTGTTTGAGCAAAGTTCAAGATAATGCTTCCTAATCTGAATGACTGAAGACAGAGTTGAACTATATCTGAGGAAAAATATGCTTTATCTCACCTGAGTGAAACTGTCCAGAGGTACACTGGGCCAGTCATGTTACACAAACAACTGCCCCTAAGAGAGAATTATAATCAGCAATTTCTCTGAAAGAATCTATCTCTTACAATGAACGAAATTCCAGTTTTTCTGGAATGCCACGATCCTTGTTAAATCATAACTCTAAACTTTCTCCCACAGCTGGGAATTAAACATTATCTGGAAAGCACTGGTTGCCTACTTCTTTACGGGTACTTATCTGGGCCATAAAAATTTAGACAATCACTGCATGGATGAAAAAAGATGTGGGAAACAAAGTCTTTTCAACCATCAATGATTGCAGCTCATATCTGGTACCAATGGACTTTCCTAATGCAAGTTGAGGAAAAGGGCAAACAAAATTAGGATTAAACCCAGCTGCTATATAAAGGTTCTCTAGGACAGGGCTTTTCAACCAGTGGTATGGGTACCACTTGTGGTACATTGGCACCTGGCAGGTGGTACACGACCATCCTAGAAAAGTGGTAGCAGGGGAGGGGAATGAGCTGAACCGGTGGCAGCACTGCACAAGCCTGAGCGAGAGATGGCTGGAGCTGCAGGACTGTCAGGGCTCAGCGGAAGCGCCAGGATCAGTGCCGCTTTCCAGCTGATCGACGCTTCTTTGGGGCTGTCAGGGCTCAGCGGAAGCGCCAGGATCAGCGCCAGGCTCCAACTGGAGCTCAGCGCTGATCCTGGCGCTTCCGCTGAGCCCAGAAGAAGCGCTGATCAGCTGGAATGTTGCAGCCTCTCCAGGGTCTTGTGATTTACATTCAGATGCTTGGCAACTGATTCATATTTATGACGGTCACAGTGTCCCAGGGTCATGTGAAGTGACCAAAACCTGCTGCAACCACCCAGCAGATGGGGGGAATAAAAACCAAACACCCCCTCACCCCATCCCTGCTGCCAATCCTCAACAGAAATGCTCACAACAATGAAAACCTCGGACAGGAGGAAGAACGCCGCCGGGCAGGCAGGCAGGTGTCTTGCTCGGCTGTGGCTTGGGGGGCACTTTTTTCAGTGCCATTGTAACTTCAAACAGTCACTAAGTGAACTGTTGTAAGTCGAGGACTACCTGTACTTTATCACTTTTTTCCTTTTTGGGGCGGGGGTCATCACGTTTTTGACACCTAGCTGGGCGACTGGTGGTACTCGGATGTTGCCATATCCTAAAAGTGGTACAATGGGTGAAAAGGTTGAAAAGCCCTGCTCTAGGAACACTGACTGACAAATTTAAAGCCTCATTCTTTTGACCACTACAGTAATTCATTCCCAAGTAAAGTCCTGGGCATGTCCAGAGAAAGCCTCAAAATCTTGTTGAAATTTCTATGGCTTCTTAGGCTCCTTGATCCTAATGAGTCGTTCCGAATCAGCACCATAAGTACTGGATATAACCACAGTAAAAGACTGCTAGACAAAGATCCTCCACCCAAATTTGTTAGTTTTTTTCTTGTCAGTAGAGGTAGAGGTTGGAAATGGAGTGACATTTTTCTGTCAGGAGAAAGAAAGTTCTTAGAGGAGGTACAGTACTTAGGCAGGTGATCTGAGGTTTAGTCACAAAATATTCTCTTCCTTTTTTTAAAAAAAAAAATCCACTTAGAAGTAAAAGCTACTCCATCTAACAAGGAAGCGGCTGCTGCCATCATATGCTTTCAAAGTGGGAAACTATACCTTTGGAAACAATACCTTACCAGATTGATTCATTCTTAGTGATATTCCGGCCTCACACTGAAAGCATTTGGCTGTGCTTCCTACCTGGCTGAGTAGCTTTTACAGTATTTTTTTAGGGGGAGAGGGGGAGAATAGATTTGGGCTGCCTGGTATTACTGTAAACTTGAATGATTATTCCTGTGTTTTCTATTTCCACCTATCAGAAGAGAAAAATAAAATAAAATGGATGTAAAGGGATATATGGGAGACAAAGGACATCAGAAATAAGGAATGAGATACTTAAAAAAAAAATAAGACGTTTGACTAATTTTCTAGAAAATGTAATTGCTAAACATTATTTGCTTCAAATTCTTTGTTCCTTGCTTACTTTACCTCATTATTAAGTCTCCTGTCTTCAGATATCTATGAGTGAGTTTCAATGAAATACTTGTATTTATTATTCTTACTCACAACCTGGCTTCTTCACCAATTACTAAGAGTCATAATTTTATAACTACACACTGCACTTTTCTCTTTATGGCCACTTTTAAATAGGGCATTAAATTAACAATTTCAAAATCATGCCACAGGTGTTTCACTGCTGTTGCTCATAGCCATTTCTTAATCAATATCATAGATAAATATCAATTATGAAACACAGAGGAGAAACAAAATAAATCAACACCTTTCACCATATAATTTTTCTTGCTGCATAACATTTATTCACATCTTTACAAAAACAGGAGGAGAAGGGGGGGAGGAGGAGGAGCAAAGAGATGGGAGAGGAGAAGAATGATATTAGCATGTACTAACAGCAAGAAATTATAGCAAAAACACTGAAGTTGTTTTTTTGTCTTATCTTCCAGTGCCATACAATTTTGGGGCATAGAAAAGTCAAAGGCTGTCAGTAGGTCTGATATTGACTTGAACAATGTCTCTGTGAAAGGAGGCAAAGAGATAGAAATTTCAAATTCAACTAGAAATGTTGCTGTGTTCACATAAATGTTGGGAAGAATATCTTAGGGAGAAGCCACACCAAAGCCAAGCACATAATAAGATATACACACTTATAAATGTCCTGCAAGGAAAGATGAAGTGTCAATCAAGATCCCATTATCACTATAGTAAAGACTCACTATAAATAAGGAACCAAGGTATTTGGTGATAGATGCAACCAAGTATATTTTATTGACATGCATGTTCCATTTCAGGTTTGAAACATATACAGTTGCTAGGTGATGATACACAATTCATTCAAAGCTGAGCAGGTAAGAAAAATAACATAAATCAGTCTCTGAAGATAAAGCTTGATTGAGTGGTTTCACTCTCCATAGGACATGCAGAAGAATAGTCAAGATTCAGTCCAGAGAGCCTAACAAGTTTCATCAGCCAATGAAGGATCAAAGTTTCAGGTTTGTTATAGGAGCAGAAGAGACAGGAATGATAGTACAGAAAAACAGATAGTTGTTTCCAGCAAGGAAACATGGGTCAGGACTGTCTCTTAAATCACGCTGCAGCTAGATGTCTTTAATTGGCATGCCCTTGATTGGCAAGGAGCCTCATTGAGTATCTTTGCTCTGTTCTCTGCTCTATCCACTAAGTCTGAGACCCTGGAGGATGTTATTATTTGAATGATTCATCTATTCTGATGGAGCAGCGTCTTCTCATTTAGAGTTATCTGAATCCAGGGCCATGACAAACCACAACTACAGTGATCACTGGGCTTCTGGCCAAAAGGATGCAAACAAGCCCTGAATTAAGCAGGATTATGCGCTATATACCCCTAAGAACTGCTACATAGAAATTATAAAAAAAGCAATGCAAATCATAGTATGTTTTACAGTCAGAATCTGGGTGTTGGTACCCTCATAAAATTTAATAAAATATATTTTTTTAAAAAAGAATCTGGGCGTTGGAAAAGAGGATGGGATGGATCTATGTCAGTGATGGCGAACCTTTTAGAGACTGAGTGCCCAAACTGCAACCCAAAACCCACTTATGCATCGTTGAGTGCCGGGTGGGTGTGGCCCACTGGGTGGGCGTGGCTGCAATGGTAATGGCAGACTGGGTGGGACTAAAAAGTTCAATCAATCAATTCCAACTTTCCAAGATCGTTTTTTTCCTGCAAGAAGTTGAAATTGACTGATTGAACTTTTTTTTTTTTGCACATGGTGGCAGAGGCCTAAAGCGAAAAGGTTTTATAAAACCCAGCTGAAGGCCTAGGACTGGGGAACGGCGCGCGTGCCCACAGAGAGGGCTCTGAGTGCCGCCTCTGTCACCCATGCCATAGGTTTGCCACCACTGGTCTATGTCTACAGAGATCAGAACGGTGCAGGCAATGTCATACTCTATGGAAATGAAAACTATACTTTGAAGAAGCAGGATAGAAAGATTATTGACTCTTTTGGTGTCAGAGAAGACACTGTTGAGAATACAGTGGAGAACAATGAAAACAAGCAACTGGATCATCAAAAAATTCAATCCAGATTTTTCATTTGATGCACAAATGACCAGGCTTATATTATAATGTTTTGGGCATATTATGTGAAGACCTAGTCCTCTGCAAAAAACTATAATGCTGGGACAGATGGAAGGAAAGAGAAGAGTGACCGTGTGTGTGTATGTGTGTAGACACACACACACATATATAATTTATATACATATATGTAAACATGTAAATATATGTAAACATGTATTAATATGTATGTATGTATGCATGCATGTATATTCTTGTCAATGAGCCAATTTTGCCAAATAAGTCTCTTTTCCCTCAGTTGCCATGTATTACTCCTGGAAAAGATTTGCAGCCATTAAAATTAATAATGAAAGACTGTCCATGTAATAAGCTTTTATTTCTTGGGATATCCACATAAGTCATAAAATTGAAGAATGAGGCAATCATTCTCTTTTTGTAGGCCATTTCACGGTGTCTCAGGATTACAGAAATCCATTCTTTTCCATTTATAGTCATCATTGATAGTGCCAAATCAATAAAACTATACTTGTATCCATGGTAAGGGACAAAAATTCAAAGGAGAGCCACAGATTTAGAAATGAAGCTTGTCTGTTAAATGCTGGATGAGTATACTCATTGATAAGAGTCTTGGTACTCCAAATACAACACAAAGACCTTAATACTGATCAAGTTTAAAAGTATTAATGTAATTTCACTTTCTTAAGGTCAAGGAACACAAATTCCCTACTTAATTGTAAAGTATCTGCTCAAATTTTTGGAACTGAAAATCAAGAAAAATTAAAGTGTCTTGAAAAAAATTATCTGTGAATCCTTAAGATCAATGAATATGATGAGCGTCTCTTAAGGATAGCTAAACTATTGTTGCAATCTAGAAATCAGAATCCCTAAAGCCTGATCCATATTCCACATGAACAAAATATATTCCCAAGGACAAGGATCAGGTCTTTTTCAGTACATAAACCTTGTGAATTTGGATTTCAATGATAAAGAAAGCCATTGTACAAAATATTTTACAAAGACAGAATCTTTGAAGACTGCTTTGCTACAAAATGACAATATCTCACAGAATCCTTATTAAAAGAGTTGCTGTTGGAGAAAAACTCACAATTCAGCTTTGTTCCAAAATCCATTAATCACCTTAACCCAGCAGCTATATAAAGGATTTTGACAGGATATCATTTTAAGTAATATTTATTTGCATGCTGATGTTATCAAAAGTTATTCACACTGGGAAGGTTTGCATCCATTAATTTTCCCATCTCATTTTCTTCAGGTGTAAGTTACTGTGCCATGAGGCAAAAATAACTTGAAATCAGCCACTATTTTGTGGGTACTTATCCATGCCATAAGGAGAAGGTTGAAACAAGCTTACTCTTTGTAAATGAACCATCACTTGGAAGTAAAGGCATAAATAATAATTTACAGTTGGATAACCTGAAGCAAGGACAAGTTAAAACTCTGATTAGTAAAGAATGCTTTTGGTGAGTATGAAAATTGCTAAAGACACACATAAACAGTGGAAACATCATCAAAGCCAAATTTGTGATACGATAAATTGCTGGAATTATTAACTGGAGACAAGTTAAAGTGCAGAGTTTGGACCAAAAAATAAGAAAACACATGATTATTCCCTATGCATTACATCCCTGTAGTGTTATGATAGATTATACCTGCCCCATAGAAATGGAGGTAGAGGTTTGTGTTTGTGTAAGAAGGTTTGGGTAAGAAGAAAAGCACACATTATCTGATTATAGATTAAGACAACCAAGAATAAGGACCAATGCAAGTTAAAAATGGGAATTTACTGAATGTACAGGAAATAAATCATGAATTTTGAAGTAATTTAATAAAGAGACAAACAGTAATCAGGCAAAAAAACCCCACATGGTCAATATCTACTAAAACGTGAGGGAAAAGTGGATAAAGATAAAATCAGCTTACAATTGGAACATTCAAAAAAGAAACTGAAGGCTTGATTTTGGCTATGCAAGAGCAAGGTCTTTGAACCAATGAAATCAAGGCCAGAACTGAAAACAAAAATCATCAAATGATTCAAAGTGCAGATTGTGCCAAGAAGCAGAAGAAACAGTTGATTATATATTCAGCTTTACAAAAAGGTAATACAAATTGACTGTAAACAATAACATAACACAACTACTAATGAAAAATTGATAAGAACATATAGTTGAAAAAGTAATATAAAAATGAACAGGTTAAAATATTGTGGGATTTCCGAATACAAACTGATAAAGTTTTAGCTCATAACATAACAGATGTAAATGTGGTTGAAAACAAAGAAAATGTGGATAATTGATGTGGCAATACCACGGGATATCAGAATATCAGACAAAGAATTCACAAAGTATCTGAAAGTTGAAGTTGAAAAATTATAGCAAAGGTAACCATTGATGTCCTGGGCGCTGGGCGCCATAACCCAAAAACTTGGATGCCACTTAGAAAATCTGTACATTGATAAAATTTTCATCTGTCAATTATAAAATGGTCTCAATCCCCCAGCCAATTCCAGTGTGGAGCTCCCCCTAAACATTACCTAAAACAATTATGTAAACATTATTTTAAAAGCATTAAAAACTATAATAGCATAACCAGATCTTGAGGGATCTTCAAAAGCTCAGGAGTTATGACAGAGCTAGAGACTGATCTTGGAGGGGGGTGTGGAGAGAAAATTCTACAATGCAGACACAACAGCAGAAAAGGTTTGGGTTCACCAAATGTAGCCCTTTACATTAGGGGTTCCCAACACCTGGGCCACAGCCAATACCAGGCTGCGGCCTGTTGGAAACTGGGTGACACAAGTGGCAGGTGAACACATGACCATGCAAAGCTCTATTTGCGCAAGCAGTGAGCACCATGTGTAAACCATCCCCTCCCCCCACTGCCGCTCTGCAGAACTGCAAAGGTTGGGGACCACTGCCCTAGGATGACGGAACCTGTAACATACCCATTCCTTGGGATCCAGCGCGACTGTCACATGAAACAAGGAAAAGGCAGTTCCTCAAATAGCACAGTTCCATCCATGTGATGTAGGGCTTTAAATGTTAACAACAGCACCTTGAATTGGACCCACAAACTGACAACCAATGCACTTTGCACAGAATCGGTATAACTTGTGCTCTGCCGGAAACCCACATAGCTGCTCACATTCTGCATCAGCTGAAATTTCCAGATACTCTTCAGGAGCAGCCCCACCCACGTAGAGCACATTGCAATAGTCCAATTGGGAGGTGATTGGTATCTGCTCGTCGAGCAGGAGTTGTGAGTTGTGAGTCCAGGATTCCCAAATTGAGCAATGGGTCCATTGATATGATATGAAAATAAAGATATGAAAATAAAAATTTACCTTCTGCCATTCTACCGACTACTATGGCATACCAGAATGAAAAGTGGTTGATGTTTTGCTTTGGAATCCTGTACCACCATATTTTCATTATATTTCAGTTCAGTTTCATTTCATTTCAGTTATAAAAAAAAATATTGGCGATATAAATTATCTATGTCCAAAAGAATAATTTGATTAGGGATGCTTTTTAACCCTCAGTGTATTGAAGACAATGCTTACCCCCCTTTAACCAATAAAGATAAAGATACATTTTCCTTCCTCTTCCCATTATTGAAATCTTAATACTCCCAAGTAAACCAATAGAACAAAGTCAGCATTCAGTTGTGCTTCGGTATGCTATATACTTCACCATCTGGATCACTTGAGAGTATGTTTACTCTAAAAGCAACAAGAGAGAAAAGGGATGATGTAACTGCCAAAGCTTTTGTTTTCTTGTCAGTCTGGCTCGTTTGTAAAATGTTCCATCATTTCAATTATACTGTCAAATAATGTACATAAGGAAAAGATGAAGTCCTAACAGCTGTTGCTCAGAGCAATAAATCATTTTAAGAAGCCCTTATGTGTAATTATAACTTCATATTGTTTTAATGGTATTCGTCTCTTAGTCACGGATTCCTATTGTTCCAGTCAGATATTATTGAGACCCAGGTGCCGAGCTTCAAGCCCATCTGGACAATTATCTTCCCAATTTCTGTTATCAGTCACTCATTTCCTTTAGTCTTTCCAAGTTGACTGATCCAGGTCTTTGTAACTGTACGTATGTGTGCATTTGTGTCTGTGTATATATACCTAAGCACATATTCTATTTTTCCACGCAAAGTATTGCATATCTATCTATGCACATATTGGTTTTCTCATTGTTTTGTCTATTTAAGAAAACAGGTTTTAAATTATAATAATTATTATATTATTCTATAATAAGCTCTGCCAATTTTTATATAGAATAAAAAAATATTAATTTTGGCTAAGCTCACCGGCTTTCCAATGTAATGTTGCAAGGGTGTATGTTAATAGTCATGCCCTGCTATTTTAAACTTGCAATGCAATAAACATTCCTTTACACAGAATATTAATGCAAATGTATTCTTGTTGGCTGAGATGCAGAAGGACGTATCCCAGGTAGCTTGCCTTGCTTAAAAGTGACATCTTATCACATTGCATTAGTGACCAATAAATTGATGCGGAGAAAAAAATGAGAACAGGAATTTAACTTTTTTTTAAAGCAGCCCTCCTCTTTCTGACCCTGTCCAGGTGTATTAATATTATAAGACTCAGAACTTCTAGATACATGCACAGTCACCTTCTTTCTTTCATGAGTATTTCACAGGTGAGCTCAATAAATATTAATGATTTCTGTTTTCTTAGTCTGTTGCTGAAGAGGGTGAAAATACATATTCATAGTTTCTTGGATTTAAAAATAAATCTATGGTGTATCCATAAAAGCAGTGGCTCATTGATTGTGAAAATGATCTTGAAATTGCAGCTTGTGTAAAACTTGGAAGATTTGGCTGGGGATGTAAGTTAAGCTACTGAATGGAGTAACGTCTGTGCTACAGATGCTGCACTGGTTTCCAGCTGGTGTGGAGGTCTAATTCAAAGTACTGGTATTTACTTGTAAAGTCACACATGGCTTGTCACCTTTGTACCTGCAATCTCATCCAGTTAGATTCCGGTACACAGAGCAATCATTTAGAAAAGAAGTGATTTGAGGCTTATATTTGACTCCTGTGTGTGAATGCTACTCTTGGACTGACTGACAACCTTGACCTGGCTCTTGAAATTTGGACTGACTTTGGATGACTCTTCTATACAGTCCTCTTGCACAGCAAATGGCACACAGGCAAATTTTTGCTTTGTGGGTGTCTCTTGCTTCATTGTTAGCTCTGCTGCCTGAAAGGAAAAAACTAATAACCTCCCAAGAAACTGTGGTGTGGGTGGTTGAAGCAGGACATCCCCTGATATTCATGTGGACTCCCACCCTGTGAGCCATTTTGAAAACAATTAAAACAAAGCATTTGCCAGAAGATGAGTATTAGCAGTGATTATTTATTTATGTAAAAGATCTGTATGGCTATCTATCCTAAAACATGACTCTGGATATTTCGTAACAGTAAAAGTCCCAATTATGAAACCCCTAAAACATAACATCATAAAATACAATCAAAATCTGGACCTTTGGTTATCACCTTGGGATGCTCCGAGCAAGCAACTGAAATTGGGTGAAATTTGGGTCAATTTGTATATCCTATTTTAGATTTGTTTTGTTGTATGTATTTTTATACCACGAGTCCAGAAAAAGATATAGCTGCTTGCAGTCTTCCTGACAGATGCTTATATGTTGTCGTGTGTGCTCCAAATCACATAGTCTTATTCATTGTATGTCAGAATAATTAACAAGTAGATTTTCAATTTTGCATCCTACTCACAAAGCAGCTCCATTGTATACATCGCAAGTTCCTGTTCTATTTCTACGTGTTTGTTCTTAATAAAGACATCAATCTTTCACTAACTTCAGGCAAAATGAAAGAGATAGAGTGAATGAATTTCATTTAAGTCTACGATCTTATAAGCTTTTCTTAACCATGAAAACAGCAGGTATAAAAAGTTACTTTTTTTTCTCAAAAGAAGCGTGTTTTATAGCATTGGTTGAGATACAAGTAGTAGCTAAAATAGCCAGCTGTGCAATTCCTTCCCAACATGGTACCTCCTAAGATCTAAAAAATAATAAAATTCCTAGCTGTCATTCCAAACAGTGGGACCAATGATCAAGGACTATAAACCATTCAAAATGTATGGAGGCACCAAGAAATGTTAGTACAATTTATCCAATACTGAAAAAAAAAAGATTTGATAGAAAATTTCTGACATTTCTAAAAGGCTTAGGTTGGTTTCATAAACGACAGAAATATCTCCTGAAAACAAGCAGTGTGTTCCAGTTTGAGGTGTCTCTGTAAACATAGCATGTAAACCACCAGGCTTGATTCCTGAGGCCTATACAACACTAATGCCAGTCCACATGTTCACCTTGGCGTTCCTCAAATCCTCTAAAACCTGTCTGGGAAGTTGGAATATATTCCTCAATGGTGCAGGATGGGGCATAGTTGGCAGTAAAGGAACAGGAAGTCTCCCCAAATTATCACTATGTTTTATAGATCACCAGACTCCTTATGGTTTACAGACGACGTTAGGGTTGCCAGGTGTCCACTATTTGAGTGGACAGTCCACTTTTTTCACATTATGTTCACTATTTTTTTTCACAAAATAGTGGACATTTTTTTTATTCAAAAGCTTTATGATGAAATGGTACGTAATCTAAAGCTGTACAGTCTACTTTTTTTACTACTTAACCCCCCTCCCCCCCGCTTGTCCGCTATTTTTTGGAAGCAGACCTGGCAACCCTATTTACAGTGCAACAAGAAGTTAAAAAGCAAGACATAACATATAATTCATAAAACATCCACACACCCCAGCATCCGATAACTAGCAGCAATGTTAAGTTTAAAATTGTAGAATAAAAATTTTGTGGGACAGTTTCGTTATTATACCTTCCTAAATGACCTCAGGGGGTGGGTCATCTGGATATTTGGGTGTCAGCTATTCCATGGGAATGAAACCTGACAGGAAAACAATGTTTTTCCTAAAAAAAATACAACTAAAACAAAATACATTGCACCATCTTAGAGCTGAAATTTAATGAGGTTTTCTAATACAGTTCTGCAATATTCTAAATTTTGACAATACTCTCAAGTATGTATTGAAGTTGTCATATAAATAACTCATAGTTTCGCTTGCTTTATAAACAGAATAGACCTCAAGATGGAAAAGATAATCCCTAAAGATATTCTGAACTCAGACCACAAAGAAAATCAGCAATAGTTTGAATTGTAACAGGAAATAAAATAGCAATCTTTGCAGGACATGTTAACGTGTGTGTGTGTGTGTGTGTGTGTGTGTGTGTGTGTAACAGCATAGGTTTATATATCCCAGGTTTTAAGATAGTTTCATCTATAGATTCCCCATTTCCATATGAAAAATTACTGTGTTACAAACTTTGGAAACATCTCAGTTCATCAACCTAAATTATATTCCAGTAAAAAATACCACCTTCCTTGCTTTGTGGGCCTAAACTATGAAATAGCAATAGGAATAATTTATAACAGAAACCTTGACAGGCCCTTAAATTATGATATCTTGAACAGGAATCCTATAATAAAACAGAATGATTAAATCAGGCAGGTTCAGGTGAGCTGCAGTTAATTATCAGGAAGGCTGTTCAATTTTCATATTTGTATGTAATTAGATTTCATGTCTCCTGCTTTTTTATTGAAGCACTTACAGCTGTGTATTATGCTTGAGATCCAATATGTCAAGAAATACCAAGGCATAAAGTAATCAGGAAGTGAGTTATTAAATCTAAATCCTATCTCTGTCAGCAAAATTAATAATAATATAATAATAATAATAAAGTTGGAAGGGACCTTGGAGGTCATTGAGTCCAACCCCCTGCTCAGGCAGGCAGGAAACCCTACACCATTTCAGACAAACGGCTGTCCAGTCTCTTCTTAAAAACTTTCAGTGTTGGAGCATTCACCGCTTCTGGAGGCAGGTTGTTCCATTGGTTAATTGTTCTAACTGTCAGGAAGTTTCTCCTTAGTTCTAGGTTGCTTCTCTCCTTAATTAGTTTATGACAAGCTTTTTTGGGGGGAAATCTGTAATATGGAATATTTAAGCCCCGTATCAACAAATCGGTCATTTCACAAGGGTGCTGGAACCCAACCGTCAAACGACAATCAATATCTAATGCTTTTCCTTAGGATCTGGCACTATGGGACTGCATTTTCAGAGCCTACCTTTTTTAGCATTAATTTAAAATATTAAAAATCTTACAAGACTGCATTGGTTTTTTTTCTATGAGATATTGTTAAATATTGCAGCAAATCAGCAAAGACTTGTAGGATTTGGCAACCCCATTGATTTCAGATGAGCTGGGAAAGGGTGGCCTCTCAAGCAGTTGTAGCGTTATTTAGCGCCTAGAAACTGCTAACTCCTGCTTTCACCACATTTCTCATTTTCAATAGCTCAGGAACAACCCTAAAGCTTCTAAACTGGTGTTCCTATCAGAAAAAGAAATAAGAACAATGTGTCTCTTGATAACTGTACCTCGGGATACAGTAATTTTTTTGAGGGTTACACATGTCAGTCATGGATGGGTTGAAGCAAGTGGTTTGAAAGAGGGGTCAAAGGGGCCATCTACATTACAATTGAACAGCCCTCTCTCAACAGAGGGGAAGGATATGACACCACCTGTTTACAACACAGTCCTTGAAGCAGTTCCCAAAAGGTTCCACACCCATTTGCACTGTTCGGGTGACCCTGAGGGCACAGATAAACCTCCAAGTGGCCTCGACGATTCTCAGAAAGAGTGCTAATTGACCAGATGACTGCAAGGAATATAAATCCTTCCTTTCTCCACCATTCATTTATAACTGAAGAAGCTTCTTGGATGAGAAGCGAAACGTCTTCATTGGAACTAATCATTAGGATCATTCATTCTGTGTGTGTTCTGTGTGTAACACCCTCTTCTCTTTTCCAGTAAAGGGTATAGAAGGATCACATACTGCTTTTCCCAAAGGCCTGAAATAAAGGTTTTAAGTTTTGTTTACAACGAGATGAAAGTTAAATCAAGGGTCACATGTGATCCTAAGCTATAGATAAGCCAACCCTATTTGGCAAAACTACTGAGAATTTGAAGAATCTGATTTCTGATGAGGCAGGAGTGGAAGAAATATCTGAATGCAAATACTCTTAAGTTCAAGTGAAAGTTAAGCCAAATAAAATGCCATCATCATCAACATCATCAGTGGATGACTGAATAAATGAAGCAATTTTCCACTGACACTTGAAGCCTCCTTAGATATGTTGTCATCAGGAGTACCCTAAACCCGTAATATAGCAATTGGTAATATTTTCCATCACACAAAAAATAGAAGCTTTTCATATATTTTTAAATATTGCAATTGTCTATTTTCAAAGGGTACATCATTACAAAAACTTAAGCATGTTCTATTAAGTCTTAATTATGAGGCTACAATGCTGCAGTGTGATTGTATATGTAGGCAACTTGACAAATGGTAAGAATGTGTTGGAGGGTGCTAGCTTAAAACAACTTCTATATTATGCTAAGCCAATAGCGGGTTTGGTGCAGTAGTTAAGGCATCAGGCTAGGAATTGGAAGACTGTGAGTTTTAGTCCCACCTTAGCCACAAAGCCAGTTGGGTGACTTTGAGCCAGAGACTCTCTCTTAGCCCTAGGAAGCAGGAAAGGGCAAAAGCACTTTTGAAACCTTGCAAGAAAAGTACAGGGACTTGATAAGGCAAGACTGACTTGAAGGGAAAAAAATACTAAAAAAAAATCCATATGAAACAGGATTGGCTAGTTTCCGTTTTGACCCTGAAACTTTAAAAGTATCAGCAAGATACAGTACTACAGTAGTACTCAAGAAACTGACAAAGAACAACTTTTATGAAGTCCCGAATGCCACTAAAAATCAACTTAGTACCAGATGGGACCTGATTTACAGGTCTGAATTTGGCTGCGCATCCCATTGAAAACTATAGGTGATGAAGACATGACCCGGGCATGAAACATGTATTCCTCCTTTTTTTGTTTTCTGTTTTTATTTAAACAAAGAAATAAAAGTTGCCTAATGAAGAATGTTGGAAGCTGAACAATTACATAAGTAAGTCCTCGACTTAGGACCACAACTGAACCCAAAATTGCCGTTGCTAAGCAAGATGGTTGTTGAGTGAGGTGCCCATTTTACAGCCTTTTTGCCACACTTGTTAGGTGAAAGTTATTAAGCGAATTGTGTAGTTGTTAAGCGAATCTGGCTTCCCCCAATACTTTGTTTGTCGGAAGCCAACCAGGGAGGTTTACAAATGGTGACCACGTGACCCTGGGACAGTGCAACTGTCATAAATACATGCCAGTTGCCAAGCACCCAAATTTGGATCATGTGACCATGGGGATGCTGCAACAGTCATAAGTGTATAAACTAGTCATATGTCACTTTTTTCCAAGGCCATTGTAACTTGGAACAGCTACTAAATGAATGTTGTAAGTGGAGGACTACCTGTACATTATTTTGCAACCCTAACTTGGCTTAATACAGCAATTGGATTAGCTTAAATTGATTTTAGGGTTTCTTTTCTCCCCTTCCCACCATGAATGTTTTTGCATCTTTTTCAATGATTTTAGGATACACTATTCATCCATGTTACTCCCACTGGTGGGCTTGCTTGCTTGCTTGCTTGCTTGCTTGCTTGCTTGCTTGCTTGCTTGCTTGCTTGCTTGCTTGCTTGCTTACTTACTTACTTACTTTATTTATTTATTTATTTATTTATTTATTTGCAGTAATCACTACACTGGATGAGATGGCCATGTCAGTAAGAGAACACTCATACTTCTGTTGATGCAACCCCAATGGTCACCTATTTTTTTCCCCTATGGGGTCACATTATCCCTACTACTTTAACAAATTTGGAAGATAAGCAGTCATTCCCTTTGCAAAAGCACATTTGGCTATGTAATACTTGTTTACCTGCTTGCCTTGAGTACAAGCTTTAGGAATATATCATGGGTCTATTTTGAGATTGGATCTCAGAGGAATTCATGAAGCCTGAAGTAATCAGATCTGTGAATATTTTTAGTTCTTCTGAATCGCAGTCTATAAGACCCAACTGAGACAATGAGGCCAGTGCTCACAACCTTTTGTATTATTAGCAAGAACCAAAAGCTGATAGCTGCCCTGCTACTATATCGTTTTAGGAAATATTTTGCTTTTCTGACTTAATTCTTTTTTCTATACTGCAGTTCCCTTTGTAGGAAAAATAAAATAGTTAAGAGGCAAGAATTCTCTTTCTGTTGGCAGGATATGGATGGTAGCAATAGTTAAGGGAAACAGAGGGGCATGAGAGTGCTGATCCATATGGCCAAGAGTCCTTAGCAGATGTAGTCTTAGAAACAGTGCTGGGCTTTAGTTTTGGTTATTTTAACAGATGTGCCTCGGTGGCTCTCTTTGTTTCCTACTCACAAGGCTGGTCATAGCCTCAATTTCTTTTCTGTCCTGGAGAAAAAAGTCCATAGACAGGGATCATGGAACTGCTGTCCTTACCTTTTCTATTAGTACTTTTTTCCCTTCTGTATGGAAGGGGTTCAATTTTTAAATCAGCCGACACATGGAAGCCAACAGATTCCTTTGGTTTCCGGGCAGCCCTGAGAGATACAAATTTTTGAAACAGGATGGTTGCCTTGACAGCAGCTAGTCCAAAGCTTACCGAAGTCTTCTAGGGGCCTCATACGGTGACTTCTAAGAACCATCTTCCCCATGTTGGGGTTCACAGCAAGTAGGAGGTTTGATTAACTATAAGTGGGAACAACGATGACATTACCATAAGATCAATGCAGCAACAATCACAGAGGAAGAACACGGAGAACGAATGAAACTATTGGGAAGGATTAATTGCAGGCTTGAAATCAATAGTCATCATTATGCTGTTCATACTAAATTATACTTCTTCTCTGTGAACTTGGGCTTGCCTATTTCCAGTATCTCTGGAAGATCAAGGCTGGAAATAGCAGAACAAATTGAAAGCCAATCCTGATGAGGGCTTTGGGAGAATTGTCTATTCCAAAAGGGGACCCTCTAGATCCAATACTGATTCTGGATAGCCACTGAACATCAGTCAACTGAGAAATTGAGTCCCAACCTGGATGAAAGACCTAGCTTAGTGATTTGAGTGCTGATCCAGTAAACCTTGGAAATTGTCCAGAAATTGCAACACAGAATAACAAAGTTGGAAGGGACCTTGGAGATCTTCTGGTCCAGCCCCCTAGTCAAGCAGGAAATCCATTTCAGACAAAAACTTCTTAAAAACTTCCAGTGTTGGAGCATTCAAAGCTTCTGGAGGCAGGTTGTTCCACTGATTAATTGTTCTAACTGTCATGAAATTTCTCCTTAGTCCTAGGTTGCTCCTCTCCTTGGTTAGTTTCCATCCATTGCTTCTTCTCCTGCCCTCAGGTGCTTTGGAAAATAGCTTGACTCCCTCTTCTACGTGGCAGCCCGAGATATTGGAACACTGCTATCCTGTTCACCACTAGTCCTTCATTTCATTAAACTAGACATACCCAATTCTAGCAACAGTTCTTCATATGTTTTAGCTTCCAGTCCCCTAATCATCTTTGTTGCTCTTCTCTGCACTCTTTCTAGAGTCTCAACATCTATTTTTACATTGTGGCGACCAAAGCTGGATGCAATATTCCAAGTGTGATCTTACCAAAGTGTTACAAAGTGGTATTAACATATCACATGATCTTAATTCTAGATGTAGGAACATGAATAGTAGTAAGTGATGCCATCTAAAGGTCTTGGATAGACTTCATGTGAAACAACTTTGCTGGCTACTGGTTGCTTTCTGAACTCTATTCAAGGTGTTCATACTGCTATATAAAACTTTGCACTGCTAAGGATCAAGCTATTTAAGAAACAGCTCATTCTCCCCCCATTTGGTTTTCTGCAGAACCCATAGTATAGAGCAGTGATGGCAAACCTTTTAGAGACCAAGTGCCCCAAAACTGGCCCCGCTCCGCTCCACCCCCTGCCCCATCCCCACTCTGTCCCCACCCTGCCTGCCCGCAGGGCCACTCACTGCCTCTAGGGCCCGCCGCAGATCGCCCAGCAGCACCATGGTGACCACGCCCTCTGCCCACGCCCCGCAGCATCAACTGTGCACGATGGGGCATGAGGGCAGAGTCTTGTCTACTCTGTCTGGCTGCCATGTCCTTGGCTGCACTGCTCCGCGTGGGCCACGCTCGGGGGCGACTCTCCTCCAGGGGGGCTGCTGGTGAGGAGGGGGTCACGGGGAGGCAAGGCTGGGGCAACGGCACATGTGCCCACAGAGAGGGCTCTGAGTGCCGCCTCTGGCACCCATGCCATAGGTTAGCCACCACTGGTATAGAGCAAACTAACACTAGAATTAAAGCTTATCACAATTTAGAAATGTATTCGTTTCCACAGACCTTTTAAATTTAAAACATTTAATTGTTTAAAAATATGCAAATTTTAATGTTTAAAATTTTGTTTTAATTATGTTTATTGTTTTAAACATATCACTGAAAGTCTGCCTGGGGCTGTTAAGGGAATGGGCAGCATAAAAATTTCCTAAATAAATATTGAGTAGCTATTTTGATTTTTTTTATTCCTATTAGAGAATCATGCAATTTTTTCAGTTCCAAATTTTAAAACATATTTCCGAATATTAAAGTAACTGCATAAACAACAAGTCTAGAAATAAAAACTGTTTAGGAGAACACCAACATGAAAATCTCCATTACAAGCATTTCAATCCTTTTACACATAATCATCTCCCACATAATGTAGGAAAATAGTGTTGCTGCTTTTATGGGGGAAGGAAGCCAGAATGTAAGCAAAGTTTAATTTTATTCATATTTTAAAAGCAGTAATGAAAGAGTACAAAAATATAAAAAGAGAAATAAGCAAACTTCAACAGTTCTTTCTCAGTAGCTAACACACAATTCATAAAACCACTTCACTAAGCCCATCTCATTAAAGGGGTTTTCTCTGGAGATTTTACATGGGAAGCACTGGGGAAATAAAATACTTGTTTTTAAAAAAACAAACAAACTGGAACTCTCTGAAATAGTCATAAGTGCAATCTGCCTCTTTAACTATTTGTTTACATACATACACATTTACTCCTTCAAAAGTCACTAGGCAACTATTGTTAGCAAACAGTGCTTAGTCGTTTCGAACATTCTATTTAAGATGGCTTTCCTTGTGTACCAAGTATTTTTCCAGATCTTGCAGGAGATTTTCCTCAAGCACCATGCCGTGTATGTAGGTGTAACAGCAAAGGGAACTAACTCTCCACTAAGAATTACATTTTAAAAAAAAAGGAGGGAGGGAGGGAAGATAATTACAGAAACATTTTTGCAAATGTTTAACAATAACAGAAATAAAATAGGAGAGATGCAATGCAAGATATTTGGGGACCTGGAAATTTGAGGAGACCAGCCCCAATGATAAGCAATCCACTAAAATCAGGCATAAACAAATAAATTACTCCTCTGGTAAAAAAAAAATACCCTTATTTCAGTGGCATTCCATAGCAGAAGCAGCATTCATTAGTTTTGAACTGGCAACTGGAAATGAGGAAAACCAGCTCCATTTTTAAATTGTACTTTTTTTAGTCCCTCCTTAAAGATGGTTATATTGATAATCTAAGCACATATAAACAGGAATAGTTAAATTTCAATCCTTCCATTCTATGAGCAACATTTAGAAAAACTCATTCCAGCTGGACTTTTTTTCCAATAGCTGTTCATAAGACTACAAAAACAAGGTAGAAGAAAAATAACTCACTACTAAAGCATCCACATTTCTGTCCTTAACACTGCCTATAAAATATATAGAGATATAAATATTAATTGTGAATGCTAGATGCAAGCCACTCTTAACTCTGTTTGTACCCTGCAGTTGTCTTGTTTGAAATTATATTTATCACCATCTGGGACATGAAGCTCTTCTCGTAAGACAGGCAAGCACAGATTTGATTTCTAAAAGTGCTATCACTAAAGAAAAACATGGCATTTGCTCTGCAACAGTCTGCCATGAATATTTTAGATGACACATAAAATATGAAGCATTCACTATTCAGATATAATAAATCAAGATGAAGCATGTAGTGAATAACAAACAATCAAGAATAAAGATGTAGGTTTGATCTCAGGGTAACACTCGTTAGAGGAACACTTCTCTCATGAAAGGGCCAATTATTTTAGTTTAAGGTAAGCAAGAGTTATAAGAAGGCGCCTTATACTACATACTATCTCAAACTACATGGCAATCCAGCTCAATATTAAAGATGCACTAAGAAAAGCAGTTCTCCAAGATCTCAAAACAAACTGATTTCAGAATGACTTTGGGGGACCAGGAGAAGAGATGCTATCTAGGCAGAGGCCCCCAACCTTTTTTGGCACCAGGGTCCCGTTCTGTGGAGAAAGATTTTTCTACGGACCAAAGGGGGCATGGTTTTGTGTTCTGCCTGCATCCAGCGGATGGGGCTTCACTTGTTTGCGTGGCCCAATTGCTGGTATGCTGTGGCCCGATGCCAGTCCACGGACCAGGGGTTGGGAACCCCGGATCTAGGGAATAGTCAAATAAGAGAGCAGAGCCACAGCTTCAGAGTGGATGGAGCAAGGCGCTCAGGAGGGACCCTCCTCTAAGTTATTGGGCTGTAAAGGTGATGGCAGAAATTCAGGTAGTTCTCGACTTACAATCACAATTGAGCCCAAAATTTCTGTTGCTAAGCAAGACACTTCTTGAGTTTTGACCCATTTTATGACTTTTCATGCTGCAGTTGTTAAGCGAATCGCTACAGTTGTTAAATTAGTAACATGGTTGTTAAATGAATTTGGCTTCCCCATTGACTTTGCTTGTCAGAAAGTTGCAAAAGGTGATCACATGACACTGCAATGGTCCTAAATATGAGTTAGTTGCCAAGATTCCGAATTTTGATTATGTGACCATGGGAATGCTGCAACAATTGTGTGAAAAAAATGGTCATAAGTTACTTTTTTATCTTTGTCCATTAAACAAACTGTTGTTAAGTCTCATTCCTGTATTGTACTTTCAGACTTGCAAGGTTCTGTTTAAAGTAAAATTATGGAGTCCTTGGTGCTCTCTGAGATTTGTTGTTTGCTTGCAGACATTTCAGTGCATAACTGGAGTAGTGAAATATTATTGGCAGTAAATGTGGGGTTTGCTCCTTGTTTATATATGTGGCTTGCCCTGCCAGTGTTGATAGAAGTGTGGTTTTCTCCTTGCTAGCTTCTTGATTAGGATATTGTTTTCTGCTTGACTGGCTGATGTTAATCCCTGCTTTGACTGCTGTGTTGCCCTCTTTAGTTTTTTAACTGTCTCTTTTGAATGGTGTGTAAATGTGGCTAATCTCCATATATTAATTGATGACTAAGTAGAATTAGCTTATCTGGTTGTGTTTCTTCTCCTCTCTACTTGGTAAAGCTTACGTCCTCGAGAAAGAAGAAGCAAAGAATGAAAACTTTGCATGCAGTTGCATGTCAAATGCTTAATCTACTGATTAAGGAGACAAATATAAGAAGAAAAGGTAACAAAATTCAGTTCACAGAAGGAGTATAGGTAATCCTTGTTTAACAAATACCTCATTTAACTGTCCACAGTTACACTGAGGATGAAAAAGTAACTACAACCAATCCTTGCATTCATGACTTTCACAGGTATGTAAAGCAAAAAAAAAAAAAAAAGCCGAAATAAGATTAAAAGCACAGTCATAGTTTCATTTAGCAGCTTTGCTTAACAACTAAGTTGTTACTTTTACTTACTTTTTCAACAAGGCTTTTGTTTCCAAAGTCTTCATTTACATGTTTCAAGAGTCTCAAGAGTTGTTTGTCAAGGCCTTTTTTTTTAGTGCCTTCAAATTAGCCTTGACAAATTAGTCTTGCCTGAACCAGTCCCAGCAATTTTCTTGGTAAGATTTTTTTTAAAAGTGGTTTGCCCTTGCTTCCTTTTCTAGGGCTAAGAGAGTGAGTGGCCAAGATCAGCAGCTGGCTTTCTGCCAAACGCAAGACTAGAACTCACAATTTCCCATTTCTAGCCTAGTACTCAACCATTACACTAACTGGCTCTCTTTCAAGGCCTATTAAGAAAAAAACATGTAACATTTGAGGGGTAAGTTCCTTCAAAAATATTGGGGCAATATTTACAGATGTAGAGATGTAATAACTTTTACACATTGCAATAAAAATTCCCTTGCTGTTCAGTCTGACATCATAAGTATCCCACAGTTCTTCAGGAATGTCCCCTTTATGATAAATTCTCATTTTTAGTCTCTTAATCATTTCCCTAGAAAATGTATAACCCGAAACACAATTACTGCATTTGTGAGCAAACTAGCCTATAAAAAGGAAGCTAAATCAGCCCACTGTTCTCTGTGATGTTTTCCCCAAAACATTTTCCATTCCTGACATTTTAGGTCAGGAGTGCCAAACTGACAGCCCCCAGGCCGGATACACAGGCCACGCCCACCCCGGCTCCGCAGAGGCAAAAAATATCGCGATATGTCATAATACGACATGTGATGCGATCGAGTTTGACACCCACGTTTTAGGTGATTTATTTTTATCTTACACATTTATCATCCCGACACCCATCTTTATCATAATAAATGGTTGAATAATAGCATGGGTTGATATTTTTTGGCTCAACTCACAACATACAGTATTTCAGAAAGGAATTTTTCAGGGTTAAAAGTAAAAAGATTTACCTGAGTTCAGAAACAAACTATTTTTTCTGATTTGGTTTAAACATACATTATTCAACAAAGCACTGAAAATATTGCTTAACAAAAGGAAACAAATAACTATGCATAAGAAAAAATAATACATTAATTCAGTCTTATACATATATTTCATGTTAAGTGTNTTAAGTGTGTTTAATATTTCTATCAAGAAAGAAATGTGTGTAAAGGTAATTAGGCCACTCTATGCAGAGATAAATAAAAAAATGGAAACCAAATGTTAATCTTTTAAATTATGCTACTTTTCTTTTTAAACAATGCTCTTTCACACATTTTTATATTCCATTTATAAATAGAATATACTGTAAATCAATGTAGGAAATAAAAGAGTCAGTTTGGTGTAGTGATGAAAATGTCTGCCTAAAAAGCAGGAAACTGAGTTCTAGTCCTGTCTTAGTCACAAAAACCTGCTGGGTGATTTTAGACCACTCTCAGCATACCTCACAGAGCTGTTATTGTGAGGAAAATAGGAGGAAGGAATATTAAGTATGTGTGCCACCTTTAGCTGATATCCATGCATGTATGCATGTATTAAATGTAACCTTCTATACAGTCACCCACACACATACACACACTGACAAAATGCATGATTTCCTATAGTGTAAAAGGAAATTCAAAATGTGGTTTTTCACATTTTAAAACCATCATCTACTTTAGAGAATATTATTCCTTAGTTTAAACCATTTAATGTAGGCTGCACCGCTATCCTTTTGGCTTTCTTTAGGATTGCTATTCTTTTTAAATATGTAAAATAAATATTCTGTATATTTACAAAATTTAAAATGCAAAAATGTATAAATATTAAAAGACTGATTAAAACATGAATTGGATTTACACACTGGGCGCTACCTTAATTTGCTAACAAGTCACAATATGGCTTAGTGCAATGTGTGAACCCTGTTTTCTCCTTTCGGCGCCGCCAAGGAAGAAATAGGATACCGTAAATATATATACTGTATCTATACCTTGTGAAATTTAACATTTGTTTAGGCCACCACCCAAGGGCAAGACGTTATTACGGGATTAGTTCATGCTGTCAGTTTCAACAGGGTGATTATTCAACACTATATTCATCTAAAAGGGAGAAAAAAAGTTCTGGACAATATCTGTATTCTAAAAAGATTAATAACAGTAATAATTGAGCATCTTAGAGTAATAATTGAGCATCTTAGAGCAATATAAATAGCATCATCTCAATTCATAACATAAATAATCTCAACTTACAATCACAATTGGAACTTCCATCACTAAGCAATGCAGTCATTAAACGAATCGTGTCCAATTTTGCAACCTCTTTTGCCACGGTCATTAAGTAACTCTCTGGGTTGTTAAGCAAATCCGGCTTCCCTCACTAACGTTTCTTTTTGGAAACTGCTGGGAAGGTTGCAAATGGTGAACATATGACTCCAATATGCTGCAACCATCATAAAGGCATGCCAGTTACCAAGTGAATTTTGATCACGTGAATCCAGAATCAATTTTTTTAAGGGCCATCGTAACTTTGAATGGTCATTGACAGATTGGACGTATGTTGAAAACTATCTGCACTTTCCTGAATTTTCCACATTTATAGCAATTGGTATTCGATGAAAAGAAAATTAAGCAGTATATGAACAAACAGGATCCTTAAGCAGATAACTGTTTTGGTATCGGTAAAGATAACATGATACGAAGGGACTTTGAAGTGTTGGACGTTAGAGGGAACAGGATAAAACTGAAACTTACTTAAATGAAGAAACCATTCAGATTAGACATGCTAATACAAAATGGAACAATATATTATAACAGTGGATACTTTTATGGAGATTTGGGTGTCATGGACTGAGAAATTAAATTTAATAATATTTAACATCATAAGACAGATGGTGGGCAAACACTATTACAGAAGTTACATCAGATAAAACTAAATGTTGATTTGAATGTGGATTTAAATATGATAAGGGAATGATATACAAAATAATGATACACTGGATATGCAAGTGAAAATAATGTTGTGACATTTGAAAAGGATATACAAGTATTAATTCAGAAAAATGATATAGATATTTTTAACTAGATTTACAAAAGAGTGCTGTTAAAACTTTGAAAGATTTGCTAAGAGATGACAAAGAGAAGATTAAAAGCAAATGAGGATTGAGAACATTATTTTAAAAAATTAAAACCTGCAGGGAAGGAATTCAGAGTGGGCTTATTTGATCAAATATGTCATGCAGTTATCTTTGATAGCATTTAATGTTTTTTTGCTGACTAGGAATGGACAATAAGGCTTTGTTTTAAGGCTTTGTTAATAGTTAAGAGAGAAGATATAGGAAGAAGTGTGTATTTGTTCTATCTTAAGAGATGGTGATATTTTACTAAAATTGTTTGATTAGTTTTTACTTTTCCAACTGTAATCTTAATACAATTATTTGAAAAAAAAATGAAATATTCTCCGATGGCAGCCTCACCAAGAGTCTGCAAACATCATACTTTTTAAAGTAAATGGGAGGGAAATCCTGAGAACAAACAAAACGATGGGAGCCATTTTGCATGTTGTCATCACCTATTTTAACTGTGAATGCAGCATACAGGTGTTTGCAAACATGTGTGTAAAAAAAGGTGTTCTAATTAGAAATCTGAGACTCTCTGAGGCTCCCAAGAGAATGTACCATTTGGTGAAAAAAAGTTTGCATCATGTGATTAATCTGTACCTAAATCTACAGAACTTGGACTAAATTATACTATTACGTAAAATAAACTCTAATTGTGCAAGGGAAAAATCTATTTTTTGTTGACTTCCTATTCAATAAACTCTCCAAAAGTTGGGAAACTGGTACCGAACACTGTTAACTCAGTTCAGAGAAAATCAGGCATCCAGTTTCCAAGCAGAGAAGTGCTTAACACTTGGTACAATAGTCGCTTTAGATTCAAGCCATTTATTTGATGTTCTCTGGAAGTCTACATTATTGCCCTTGAGGAATTAATCAGCAAAGTGAATTATGCAGTTTTCGTCATTTGGTTTTCACACGTTATATATTGAAGCAGAATGTAATAATAGAAGCTATTCTATTTTCACTTTTTATTTATACTTTTCATGAAAAGAAAAAGAGGTAGCTTGTCTTTCAAATGCTTTCTCTAAGCTGATAAGGAAGTACAATAAAGAGATAAAAGTAGTAATATAGTTCCATCTCACAAAGTCTTAGAAAACCTTTACAACCACACAGTAGCCTTGAAAAACACCACCGTGACATAAATCACTCATAGATGATACAAGTAGTCCCAACTGATGGCCACAATTGAGATTAGGATTTCAATTGTGAAGCGATGTGGTCATTAAACAAATGTGAACCTGTTTTGATGACCATTTTTATAGTGGTCATTAAGTGAATTGTGATCACATGATCACATGGGGTGATACAACAGCTGTAATGTTGAAGACAGGTTGTAAGTCACTTTTTGCAGTGCCACTGTAACTCCAAATCATTGTTAAATGAATGATTGTAAGTCAAGGACTACCCATAACAGGCTAGGAAATCATCGGATGCAACCATACCCTGGAAAATCAAATATTCCTTAAAAATGAATTTCCTGAGTAATACCAGCAGTGGCAGAAAAGATAATCTGACAATCTTGCCTACTGTTGCAAATCACCATTGGAATGTACAATTAACTGAAAATCTTATTCATTCATTCATTTAATTTGTATAGCCACCAATTTCACATTTGTGACTCACTTGCAAAATACACACAGGGCAATAAGCAAACCATGTGAAATATTGCACATCGAAATAAATAGAAATATTGCACATAACAACTACGGTGAAGGATAGTTCACAGCAAGTTGGGATGTAGGTTTCTAAAATTACTGTATGGCTTACACCCCATTTCCTCTGAATCATAGAAACCACACCTGTTCTTTGAGAGTACTGCATTTTGGAAGAATTTAAATTAGGCTATCTATAATGATCCTCCACAGCTATACCAGGGGGAAGACCCAACTGAAATAATTTATTCTGGAACTGTTCAATTTTGTCTCCATTTAGAACATTCAAATAATTAGATCTGAAATGCTCATTTTCCTAGGACTAAGCTCCATTAAGCTCAAGGGAAGCCCTGACAGGCTTCAAATTGGTTCTAGTAAACATTTAATGTGCAGAGTTCTAGAATGTGTAATTAGGGAAAAACAAGGAAAAGACTTTTTGGCTCAAGTTAAATTGTAGGCTCTTTACTTTTGATGTGTTTAAGTACACTGCAGTGCATTCTTTGGTTCTTTTACACCAGCTCTCAGTACTATAAAGTGAGTCTTGCTTTCTAGGTCTGGAATGTAATGCTGAACTAAGCTTGTTTGACTTCAAAGAAACAGTTGTCCTAACTTCACTGAGAAGAAAAAGAAAAAAGATTTAACTACCGTAAATGTCTTTCACCCAAACTGGGATTTTTTTTTGTGGGTATGATTCCCCTGGGCCTAGATTACTAGCAGATATACTATCATGTACTGAATTAAACTAAAGAGGTAGAAGACAAACAACTATGATTATTATACTTTTCCCAAATGGAGTAAACAAAAGAAAAACTATTGTCATAATTTTATCTTTCATCAGACAGATGAAAGTAATCCCTATCATCACAGCAATTAGTGGTGGTTCTGATATGTATTATTGATGGCGCTCCTCTTCAAAACAAATTCTGATTTTAATCTTTTTTTTTAAATTGATATGTTGTTGTAAATTGTGCTTTTAAAAGTACAAATACTCATTTTAGGAGTGAATAAGGGAAGTAAGCTATAGAAGCATATACTGTAAGCAGTACACAGAAAATCATGCTCTTCAGAAGTCAAGCAAAGGAAAATGACAATATTAAGAAGTAATCTATTGTTTCAGGACAATACATTCCATTATTAGTAAAGTACAGGTAGTCCTTGACTTACGACCATTTGTTTAGTGACCATCTGAAGGTACGACAGTGCTGGAAAAAGGGACTTATAAACGGTCCTCACACTTACGACCACAGTAGCATTCTTTTTTTTTTTTTTTTTCAATATAAAATTTTATTATTTTTCATCATAAAAATTTTTTTTTCACAAATACTACACAATGCTATATGAAAAAAAAAAAAAAACCCACCCCCCCGGACTTCCCAAACCTAATCCCAGGATAATATTCAGATATAAGTAAACAAATATTAATATCTCTAACTCCACAAAGTATATTATTCTACATGAGTAGGTAAAGTATATAAAAAAAAAGAAAGAATTTTCTAAAAACCTAAATTATATTCCACCACTCTATGCTTCTTTTGAATATAAACAATCCATCTTCTCCATATTAATAAAAATTGTTCATTTGAATGGTTCTTCAAATAAGCCGAAATCTTTGCCATCTCAGCAAGGTACGAAACTTTCAATCTCCAGTCTTCCATTGTAGGTAAAATTTTACTCTTCCAGTTTTGAGCTAAACCACAGTAGCATTCTTGTAGTCACATGATCACAACTCAAGTGACAGGCCACCAGCATATATACACAAAGCCTGCAATATCCTAGGGTCATGTGATCACCATCTGCAACCTTCCCAGCTGGCTTCTGACAAGCAAAGTCAAGGGGAAAAGCTGGATTTGCTTAGCTACCACATGATTTACTTAACAACCATGCCAAAAATGCTCAAAAAATTGGGTATGGACACATGATGACTCACTTAACCAGAACATCGCTTAGCGATAGAAGTTCCAGTTCCAACTGTGGCCACAAATTGAGGACTACCTGTAGCCTGGAAGACCTTGGAAAAGATATTCAGAGGCCGGGACTGATCTATATCTACAAAAATCAGAATTGTGCAGGCTGGTTTTTCCCCCCTGCTATACTAGATGGAAGCACAAGTTGAAGTTCAACAAGCTGAAAAAGCAGGATAGAAACAGTACTGCAATTTGGAATCAGCCCAGAGTTCTCAGTCAGGACCCAAGTGACTAGATGAAAATTATCATACTGCAGACACATTATGTGAAAACCTCCTCTCTGGAAAAGTCTATAATACTGGGCAAAGGGAAAGGAAAGGAGAGGATGATCAGGAACAACATGACTTGACTTGATTACAGTTATGATGGTTATTTTTCTTCAGGAGGAGAAAATCTAGGTAGTCACTTAAACTTGACACTGACTTGATTTGCACACAATCAATCAATTTTCAAATACTATTATTGCTATATCACCAGACTGATTTTGCAAGACCTGTATTCACACACATTTATTAAACAAATTTATATAGCTGCTCAATCCCTCCCCCCAGGTTTCATTATATTTTCTTCAAGAAACAGAGAGATGCTACTTTTCTTTTATCCTCACAACAAACGTATGAAGCTGGTTTGCTAAAAGTGAATAACTTTTATTCTTATATATAATACTTAAATATAAGCATTCTTATTCTCATACAGAGAGAGCTAGTTTGGTCTAGTGCAGGGGTAGGCACCGTTGGCTCTTTTATGACTCGTGGACTTCAACTCCCAGAATTCCTGAGCCAGCCATGCTGGCTCAGGAATTCTGGGAGTTGAAGTCCACGAGTCATAAAAGAGCCAACGGTGCCTACCCTTGGTCTAGTGCAGTGGTTCTCAACCTTTTTAATGCCGCGACCCCAACCGGTCGTAAGTCGAGGACTAAACCGGTCGTAAGTCGAGGACTAAACCGGTCGTAAGTCGAGGACTAAACCGGTCATAAGTCGAGGACTACCCAACCGTTCGTAAGTCAAGGACTTTCCCTGCCCGGGAGCGCCGCGCATGCGTGGTTCCGCCCCCTGTGCCGGCTGAGGCGTAGCTGGCAAGCGGCAGAGACGGAGCAGGCCAACCACCAGCTGGCCCAGCTCAAGGGAGGTAAGGCACCCGCCGGAAAAGGGGAAAAATGGCGGACAGCCTTGCTTGGTGACCCCCGTGAAATGGTCGATCGACCCCAAATGGGGTCGCGACCCATAGGTTGAGAACCGCTGGTCTAGTGATTAAGGCACCAGGCTAGAAAGCGAAACACCATGAGTTCAAGTCCCACTTTAGCCATGAAAGCCAGCTGGATGACCTTGGGCTAGTCACTTTCTCTCAGCCCAACCCATCTAACAGAGTTGTTGTTGTGGGGAAAATAGGTGTGTTGGATATATTGGTCACCTGGAATTATTTGTAAAAATAATAAAAGCAGAATACAAATAAATAAACTTGCTTATCTTTATGTCCAAAAGGAATCTATGTTCTGAATATAAAAACATCTCAATCCTAATTCATGCCAGATATTTGAGACTACTACAATTTGTGCCCTTCTCCAGCAATTATATTAGCTGGAGATGAGGAGTATGGAAATCCGAAGCATTTAGATTTTATATCTCCTCTACTCTAATGGATCGAACACACTAAACAGTATGCAAACGCATGCACAAAACAAAAGTATGTGGGCTCTGTAATTCCAAGAGTTATAAAGGCACTGTATAAGCATTAATAGGCCAGATAATGTGCAGAATGTAGCAGCATGATAAATAACTCACAACCTGCATAGTTTTCAGCTATGTTAGAAAATGAATAGCACTACAGAACAACAGACTATAAACTGGTTAACAGATAGAGTACAAGCTTTCAACAATTTTGTGCCTACAGCTCTCCCAACTCCCAGCCAGAATGAAATTATGTGCAAAATTGTGTGTGAAATTGTATTTGGGAGTTAGGAGACCCTCCCTTTAAACTATCTCTCCGTTTGGATAGTGTACAAAGATTAAAATCAACAGTTGCAAATAATAAATCTTTGTTGCCTGTCAAAGAAATCACCAACAGCAAACCTCACCTAACCTCGGAGCCCAAATGCCTGGAGAAACAGCCAGGCCTTTATACAAAAGGCTAACAGGACTGGGCCCATCCAAATCTCGGGGGGGGGGTAGCTATTCCACAAGGCAGATGCTGCCTCAGAGTTTTCCATCGAGAGGACACGATCTTGGTGGGATAAGGAGAGGAACTTGAGAAAGAGACCAATATATAAAAAAAATGAGACTAAAATGCCTTTTTCTTGGAAACTGGTCTATGAAAGCTGATACAGCACCAGTGGGAATTAAGAAAATGACTTATATAAAGAGTTTTGATTAAGTGGCAGGTGTGTCCTGATAACTGTTGTTAGACAAAAGTGACTATGGGAAAGCCTTTGGAGCCTAGCCTGTTTAGACTTATTTCTTTGTGCCGAGAATGCCTGTGAATCCTCTAGCACAAGATGAACCTTTTAATACCTAGACACATCTATTTTAATTGCTAAATGCTGACATTATCACCGTGGCCATGTAAATATCCCTATTTCCATTCTTGCTGAAATAAATATTACAATTCCTGTCTGAAGCAATAGTGTAGTATCTTTAATAGAGAAAATACAAACCTAATTTATTTATTATCAGAAAGCTAATTGTTGCTTTGGAAAGAGATCGTATAGTTCAGTGGTGGCAAACCTATGGCACGCGTGCCAGAGGCGGCACTCAGAGCCCTCTCTGTGGGCACACGTGTCATGCCCTGGAGATGGCAACCATCCTCTTCAACCAACCGCCCGCTAACTCGCTGAGGCTTCACGTGGCCGGATGCATCCCAGCACCCATGCGCTCGTTGGCCTCTGTGTGCAGGGGCCGATGGTGTCAGACAGCGCCGCCCCGGCCCTTGCCTTGCCTTGCGACAATGGCACCCCCGCCCTGCCTCGCCTTGCTTCACCTCACCCCGCAGGACAAGCTTCCTGCTCACTGCCCCACCCACCAGAGTCACCCTGGATCTCCCCCAACCCTGCCCGGCCCCCACTGGTGTCCCTCCCCAGGAGCAACATTGAGCTGGCCACGCCCACCCTTCTGCCACGCCCACCCATCTGCCACGCCCACCCAGCACCCGGCGATACATAAGTGGGTTTTGGGCTGCAGTTTTAGAGACTGTTCAAAGTTACAATGGCACTGAAAAAACTTACTTTTGACCATTTTTCACACTTACAATAGTTGCCGCATCCCTGTGGCCACATGATCAAAATTCAGACACTTGACTCATATTTATGACGGTTGCAGTGCCTTGGGATCATGTAATCTGCTTCTGAAACCTTCTGACAAGCAAAGCCAATGGGGAAGCCAGATTCACTTAACAACCATGTTCCTAACTTAACAACTGCAGTGATTCACTTAACAACTATGGCAAGCAAAATCGTAAAATGGGGCAAAACTCAGTTAACAAATGTCTCACTTAATAACAGAAATTCTGGGCTCAGTTATGGTTGTAAGTTGAGGACTACCTGTACTTGTCCAGTATTTTAAAGAACAGAAGTGGCTGATTAAAAACATGCAGAAGATTCAAGAAATGGGTTTTTCCAGCATGCAAAGTCACAAACCCATCACCCTATAATGGATAAATATTTGGAGCAACAATATTAAGAATAGGAGAAAAAATAAGCAGAGAAATTACTAGTTGTATTAAAAATACAACTAGTATTAATACATAACTGGTATATTTTTCTATTTATTTCGTGTCCAGATCACAAAACTGATGTGGCTTGTCAAAATGAGGCCACTCATTTTGGCTTTATCATTGGCCAGAAACAAATAACTTTTGGTACACTCTACTGGTAACAACCAACAGACTAACAAATGGATGGGATTCTGCGTCTCTCACATTTACATAGCATATTGTTATCCACTAGCAACCCCCAACTGGTATATGAAATGCGTGGAAAATAGCAAATATTTTCTGAAATAATTCAGAATAGAGCTGTTAATCACAAAAGGGTTCTTTGTGCAATCAATGAATTTCTATGATAATTTAAAAAGGAAAATAAGACATTGCAATAGCAAGGATCCAAATAGCAAATAATACTCGTATATACAATCCAAAGTGAAACATTTTCTTAAGATGCCATAGGAAATCATTTCTGGGCAAAAAATATTTCTGTTGCCCTTTTGGTTATAAGATAATGGACAAGCAGTGCACTGAAGATAAGATTATGCTAACATGAAACGAACAAAAATAAAGGTTGTTTGAGCACATCACTGTTGCTTGAAGTATAACATTTGAATTGTCAATATTCACAGGCTTATAGTTACATTTTAACAACATAGTTGTTTAGCAGTATGATACGGCATACATTATTAATAATAAATCCAATGGCATTAAAATGTTGATTTCAGAGACATTGTGTTGTTTCTTCATTTTTTTTATTAGCAACTCATTTGATCAAAAATGAAATTATTTCTGAAGTCAGATAATATTTTGACATTTGTGAACAAATGAGACATGTTGAGCAAATTTCTGAAGGATGTGTCTTCAAAAATACCTATTGATTCAACAAGTTATTACAAACCTGGATTCACCCAGACATTCTCCCACTCTGGAATTCCACAGAGTGAAAAAACTAAGAATTCAAAAGCTAAAACTATTGAATTACACAGATCAGTACTCTTCCTTTGTTACTGAAATCATAACGAAAGTGCTAAATCTGGAGGATCACCAAATATTGCTGAAAAAAAAGATGAAAAGAAAATACTGAAACTTGGAAATGTTGAGAGGTATTGAACGAATGTTGTGAAATGTGATTCTTTTCAGCAATACTCTTGAGACACAATCAAGGCATATAATAACTACAGTTAGTCTTCGACTTGCAATAGTTCATTTAGTGACTATTCGAAGTTACAATAGCACTGAAAAAAGTCACTTATGACCATTTTTCACTCATGACCGTTGCAGCATCCCCCATGGCCACGTGATCAAAATTCAGATGCTTGTCAACTACTCCTATTTATGACAGTTGCATAAATATGACACTAAATAATAATTAATCCATTTTGATATGAAATGAATACCACAAGCTTCTGTCTACTACAGTTCTCACTTCCCAGGCTGAAAATATGGCTTTAGCTCAAATTTCCATTCCACCAGAAAGTTCATTGGGCTAGTAATTTATTCTAAACTTTACCTATTATTTCTATAAGTGATATACAACATTCTTTAAAACAAGGCACCAGCCTGGAAACCTTAGACCTGAAAGCTGGCTGGATGACTTTGGGCCAGTCACGCTCTCTATCAGCCCACCCCACCCCATAGAGTTGTTATTGTTGTGGCAAAAATAGGAGGAAGGATATTAAGTATGTTCACTACTTTCAGTTACTTATAAAGTAATAATGGCGGGTTAAAAATTTAATAAATAAATAGTTTCTGTTTTAGCAAAATTGCAATATTCCTACATGCGATATGGGAAAAATGCAAAAAAGTAAACGAAGCTTCAAACAGATCCTGATTTATTATAGTTATGCTTTGCAACAATCTAGGAATAGAAAGATAGCTCTGAAGAAGATATGCGGCAGCCATTAGGAAAATACAAATTTAGCCTGGAAAGAAGGAAGAAGTAGGAAGAAATTCCAGAGAGCATCTGCTTTGACTCTCTGGTATAAGACAAAGGGGAAGAGAAATGCCATCAAGCTTCAAAATTCAACACTCTATATCAGGGGTAGGCAACCTTGGCTCTTTTATGATTCGTGGACTTCAACTCCCAGAATTCCTGAGTCAGCATACCTATTTGTATGCATATGGTAAGAAACCAGAAGTTCAAAGGCAAAACTCCTATATTGTGCCACCGTTTAATCTTTTAAATTTTCCCCATGAAATTTTACTATTAATATTATATAGAGAAATGTGAAATCACAGCTTCTAGTACTTTAGTTGGTGGTGGTCTTCATACACATCAAAATGCTCCCAAGAACTTAGGATGTTATAATGCATTAGTGTAGCATATATGAAAAACCAAGCAGTGTGGCCTTTTGCAATTGACAGATGGAAATGTTATCAATACACATATTTTCAGAGTGCTGTCCAAAAATTCAAAGTAAAACCACAAGCCTGCATTTATGTATCAGTCATTAAAAGAAATTCAAATTCAATTCTAACACAGAACATGAAATTCCGAAGGACATGACTTAAGATCTAAGGATTGGCATATTAATATAATAATAATAATAATAATAATAATAATAATAATAATAATAATAACAACAATAACAACAACAACAACAACAACAACAACAATGAAAGCAAGTATAATAAAGTTCATTTTATTAGCTTTTTATTACTTACTTATTACTATGAACATCAGCAAAAGTATAAATGCTGAGAGGAATCCAGTTCATGCTGAAAACGGAGTCCTTGCATTCCAACTTAGGGGTCATATCTCAGGACCCACATTTAATTTAGTTCTATCTTGCTTCTATTAGGATTATAAATTAAATCCAATATTCTTCAGAAGAAAAGATTTTTTTTCAGATTTGACTGGGCAGGGAAAATACCAAAGTGGTAAAGAAATGCTATATCATTGCCAAGAAAACAATATGATGCTCAATTAGAAGCCAGAATTGAGTTTAAGGGAGAAAAGGATGAGATATACAACTGACAGAAGAGAATACAAAATCATCAATATCCCTAAATATAGCCTTTAAAAAAAAAAGAACTGTTTGGAAAAAGTGTTCCTACGACCCAACATTTCAGTTATTATAATTCACCTGTTCTCCAGTACAGGAGACGGAGACTCCACCAATGGGTTTCCTTTGTCTGCCTGCTCTTGAGACCAAGTATGCAAAACTTGTCACGCCCCTTCCTGCTGGTAATCCAGTCTTAACTTGGTCTCCGCTCTTGATGACTCGTTTTGGCTTGGCTCTCTGCTAGATCAGGTTAGACAAATACAAACTACCAGGGCTTTTTTTCAGCCGGAACGCGGCGGAACCGCGTTCCGGCACCTTTTTCCGGGCCGGCCGCACCGGAAATAGCCCCTCCCACACCGGAAATAGCCCCTCCCAAATTTTACTTGCATTCCTGTTCTCTAAAGGGGCGGTCCTAGGGTTTGATGAGGGCGTGGCCAGGTTTGAGTTC
>NW_015387542.1:108156-109191 GCF_001527695.2 Protobothrops mucrosquamatus
AACAGGCAAGACCTTGACTCCTCTCGGGTCCCTTCCAGGCCTGAAGAGGCCTCTTTCAGCCGCTCGAAAACTTGCGGCCGCCATTTTGGCCGCATTTTCGGCGTTTTTTAAAAGTTTCCTAAAACTTCTCCCCTTTCAGCTAGTGTTCTATTAGAGATCCCTCTGGCCTTACTTCGCCCCACAGGGTCTCTGGTAGCTCGTTAGGGTCGTCGGAGGCCCCATTCGGCCCCCCGAGAAGTCGCGGCCGCCATTTTGGCCGCATTTTTGCCGTTTTAAAAATCTTCAGCAAATAGAACTAACTTCTCCCCTTGTTGCTTGCGGGCTATTAGAGATTCCTCTGGGGCTTCCTTCGCTCCACAGGGTCTCTGGCAGTTTGTTGGGGGGTGTCGGAGGCCTGTCTTAGCCTCCCGAGAAGTTGCGGCCGCCATTTTGGCCGCATTTTCGCCCCCCGATTTTATTTAGGAAACAAAATCTCAGTCTGGTAGTTATCATCCAGGGACGATTCCCCCAAGCCCTACATCACCCCACTGGTCCCAGGACAGGGGTTGGGGCTCTCGGAGGCCCGTTTTTAGCCTCCCGAAAGTTGCGGCCGCCAATTTGGATGCATTTTGGCACCCAATTTTTCTTGTCTCAGCCTTTCTATCTCCGCTGGTTAAAGCGCTGAGATCGTCTCTCCCTGGGCTCCTTACTAATCCACAGGGCCGTGATCAGTCCTTTGGGGGTGTTTTGGGACAGGGCCGCAAATCGCTCTCCCTTCAAGGCCTGTACAACAGCGTGGGGGGGGAATATACTCCTATCACAAGCTCACAGAGGGCGGCCATTTTAGGCCAGTCAGGAGTATTTACGGGCCTGACGGGGCCTACCTGCAAAATCCTCCAAGGCAAATTGCATTAAGGGCTCTGGGCAGATTTCAACCGGGTGGGTGTTCATCGTTCACTTCACCCCGGTAGCCGCCATCGCGCTTTTAAATTATTCCAGGCCTCAGGGGCATCTGGGGCGTCCTGGTACTGTGGCTCCATTTTTCCTTTCTGGTGC
>NW_015387542.1:112863-113884 GCF_001527695.2 Protobothrops mucrosquamatus
TCAACAACTGTCAGGCGGACTTTCTGAGTCGGGCCACGGTGGACCCTTCGGAGTGGGGGCTGCACCCGAATCTGTTCTCCTCCATCACCCACAGGTTCGGCCAACCGATCCTCGATCTATTCGCCTCGCAGGACAATGCCCAGCTTCCCAGATTTTACTCCCGCTACTTCCACCCCAGGGCAGAAGGAACGGATGCCCTCCGAGTTCCATGGCCGTGGGGCCTCCTTTACGCCTTTCCCCCACTGCCTCTTATTCCAGCAGCAATCCGCAAACTCATACACGAGAGGGCGGATGTGATCTTCGTGGCCCCGTATTGGCCACAGAGACCGTGGTTCGCCGACCTGGTGAATCTGGCTCAATCGCCCCCGTGGAAGATTCCTCACCACGTAGTATCGCTACATCAGGGAAGCATCAGCCATCCAGACCCGCAATGGCTACAACTAGCCGTCTGGCGCTTGAACGTCAAATAATGTCAGGTGAATCCTTTTCCTCACGAGCGATTACCATTATCCAGGCGGCTCGCCGACCGTCGACTAATTGCATCTACGACGCCACTTGGAAGAATTTTTGCCTCTGGTGTCGTCAGAAAAAATTTGACATTGAGGCACTGACAGTTCCCTAAATAGTGGATTACCTCCTGGATGGCCTGGATAAGGGCCTCGCACCTGCAACTATTCGAAGACAGGTGGCGGCCTTGTCCACTATTATCTCTTGCGCAGATTCTGTTCCTCTGGCTCACCATCCAAGAATCCGAGCCTTTATTAAGGGAGCTTGTAACACCAGTCCTCCTGTGGTTCACAGGTATCCATCCTGGGAGCTGCTGCGAGTCCTTCGCGCTCTCATGCAGTGCCCCTTTGAGCCACTGGCAACCGCTTCCTTAGAACACTTGTCACTCAAGGTGGCCTTTTTGGTGGCCATCACTTCGGCCAGGCGTATATCGGAGCTGGCCGCAATGTCGGTCAGGCCGGACTTATGTATCTTTCACAAAGACAGGGTTGTTTTACGGCTTGATCCATCTTTC
>NW_015387542.1:114462-138951 GCF_001527695.2 Protobothrops mucrosquamatus
CTCAGACCAATTGTGTTAGGGTGCAGAGAGCCAATGCCTCATCAATCTTCAAACGCTTCGCCCTCGTTAAGACTGGATTACCAGCAGGAAGGGGCGTGACAAGTTTTGCATACTTGGTCTCAAGAGCAGGCAGACAAAGGAAACCCATTGGTGGAGTCTCCGTCTCCGTACTGAGAAAAGGCGTTCAGGTAAGACCAACACCCCTTTTCTCCTTCTCAGTACTGTTTGTTTCATCTGATCTCCATATATATAAAGTACATCGGTGTGTATAAACACATACATATAAACATACTTTTTTTTTCTTCTGTTAAATTGTGTCCAAATCCTGGAGACCGCTTGGACACATAGGGATGTGCCAAAGTTTTCTTGGCAAAGTTTTTCAGAAGCGATTTGCCATTTTCTGTTTTCTAGGGCTGAGAGAAAGCGACTGGCCCAAGGTCACCTAAGTTACTTTGTGCCTAAGGTAGAATAAGAGCTGACGGCCTCCCAATTTCTAGCCTTCACCACTACACCGAATTGACTCTTGATATAAATGCATACATTTCTGATACATCATAATGGTGATAGTCATAAAAATCTATGTATTTGTTTTGCCAGAAAACAGCATGCACATTACTCCTCTATGTTATAATGTAAAGATGGAAGTTATTCCCATGCAGCATAAATTTTACAAGAAACAGTCTAATGAAATAGCCAGCAGCGCATCAATAAAAAACAAAAATCCTTTGCAAAGCAGGCAGGATTCAGCTTCAGGATTCAAAGGGAATTCAAGATTAGCTTCTCATCAGAAGCACGTCTCTGATCAGTGTGATTGCAAATATTATTTCAAACGTTGGTTTCTGGGGAAGAAGGTAGGGAACATAAACAAAACAAAATGGCTGGCATTCTGGTGACAGAATACGGGGTCACTAAAATGTCATTCAAAGATGCCAAGAATAGTTTTGTGCATGATACAGAAAAAGCAAAATAAAACTACCTAGTAATCAAATGAATAACAATGCATCTCCACACAAAGTATTAGAGGGCTACAGATCACAAGTGATAGAAAAATAGGTTGAGTATTAGTATCTAGACCAGAATAAGATCTACACCAGAGCCCACTGGGGCTAGACCAGTGGCCCCCAATCTTTTGGGCACCAGGGACCAGTTCTTTGGAGAGACGTTTTCTCACGAACCGGAGGGGAACTGGTTTCACATGCTGCCTGCATCCTGCTGAGGGGGCTTTGTTTGTTTGCGTTGATCAGTTTTTAGCATGCCATGGACCAGTGCCGGTCCACAGACTGGAGTTTGGGGACCCCTGGACTAGACACTTCAGTAAAAGATCTTCTCTTGCTTAAAAAAAAAGTATTTTATCCATTTTATTGTTGAAGTTATGTAAACACTGGGCAATTTAAAACCAGAAAAAAGATACATTAAAAAAAAATTAAAAAAAACCAGAGGTGGTAGAGAGAGTAAACCCAGATGAGAATAAGGAAAAAGAACAAAAGGGTATAATTTGTTATTGTTAAAGGTCTGGTGAAAAGCCAGGTCTTTGAAGCCCTTCAAAATATCAGAAGGGTAAGGACTGTTCAAACCTTGGAAAGAACCTCATTCCTGAGTGCAGTACTACAGAACAGGCAATGCTTCTGAGGTCCTGATAGGTGGTAGCAGGGTTTGTTTTTTTTTGTCACAGAACGGAGTTCCGGCACTTTTTTTGGATGGAACCTTGTAGGGTAGGCAAGGCGGGTTGTATGACATGTGTGAGTTCTGGCACCTTTTTTTTTTTTTTTTTTTTTACAAAAAAAGCACTGGGTGGTAGTATAATCTGATGGAACCTGGAATGCACCAACCGGTCAGGAAAATACAATGACCAGGCAGATACAATGAGAGACAGGTGATCCCCTCAAGTAACCAGGCCTTATGCCAATTAGGGCTTAATAGGTAGCAACCATCACCTTGAATCACACTCGGAAGCTAACTAGCAACCAAATATGAGAACAGCAGCTCAAGCAGTTTATAGATTGCACATTTATTGTTATGTTAATTTGTGAGAAATTTGTGAGAAATTCTAGATGGAAGACAGCACAAGAAGAAAAACATTATAGCGTTAGCTATTATTTAATATTTTTTAATGATTGCCTTATTGATAAGTTCTGGTTATGTGAAAAAAACTGAGTGTTCTTCCTTGAACATTGTTTCCAGAAAGTATATGTGGCTTTTTTTTAAGACAAAAGAAAATGATAAAATACAATAAAAATGTATCCCAATTGCCACTTAAAAGAATGTAAACTTTAAAATCTTTTAAAAATTAACTTGGGTTCCTTTCTGTTCATAAAATATTGTTTTTTCTAAAAACTAGGTTAAAATATAGGAACTTAATGGTTCAATAATCAATAGGAAAAAGTAACAGGTTTGCTTGCAGAGTATCAACAAGTTTCATCTCCCAGTTTGGCATAACAGTTGTCTTCAAACTGGAAACCCTGCCCACCAAGAAGTTTTGAAATAATTGTTTTCATAACCCTTAGTCAACATGGCCAAAGTTACAGCTAGAACATTATGCGAATTGATTCCACTTCTGGCTGTCACAAAGTTGAAAAAGAAATTGCCCTCCCTCTCCCCCCAAAAAAATTCCTCTCACAAATCAATCTCTTTATCATTCATGGAGGAATAATATATTAGGAATAAATTAGTTCTACAGTAAAACCATGTAACAAAACAAAAGTTAAATTGTTAAACTTGTTGAGAAACAGACTAGATTCTATTTGTAAAAAAAAAAGAGTAATATGCATGTCCCAAGCAACAATTTCACTTTACTAAAAAAATTCCACTTTGTAAATATCACAAGAGAAGAGAAAATAAATGGCTAATATATATGGTCAAAATTCATTTGCAAAATGATAGATAAAAGTTCAATTCAGCACTTCACTATAAGAAACTACTGATAAATTTCCATATTGAAGGTAAGGATCTTACCTTATGAAACTAGGAACCTGCCATTTATAATGGAGAACGCATGATTATGTATTCAAACAAAATTAAGTACACAGAAAGATCAAATTCAAAACCCATGTTTTCTCACAACTATTCTGCCATTCAACTATTTTCACATACTTTTCTAACAAATTAATACAATCAATTAAAGTTACTTCAGATTCATTCTCATTTACACAATCTCATTTAAGCTGATAAAAACATCTCAGCATGGCTAGACTCCAGTTTTATACAAACACATTTTTGTGCTAGGCAGTTTTTATAAACATAATGCCCATTATTTGACTCTATTTCCTAAACTCATTTATAGAAAAGTTAGAAATCCTCCATAACTGATCTCTGCTTGCCACCAGAACTGTCACAAAAGCACCTTTCTGGCTTATTTTGACAATGTGATCATTCTTTCCAATATCACAATGAATCAACAAAGCAAGGGGAACCAGATGAAAATAAATTATTAAAGAATCAAAATTGTTTTATCCCAAGAAACCAAAAATATAACCTACTTCAATTTACAAACACCGTTCTTTATATATTTGGGTTATTCATACTTATAGCTCAGTGGAAAATATATGACTATTACATGTACAGAAGAATAACCACTGCTGTTTCAAAGTTTTTCCAAGTTAGAGAAAGCCACTGCACACCAATTGTTTTTAAATTCTTTGATGCTAAGCTATTAACGCTAGTTCTTTACAAGCTCAGCTGGGCCCTCTGTATGATTTTTTGCCCCTCTGGATGTCATTCTGCCCTCCAGTTATTTTAAGAGCTGTTTTTCAGATAACTCCATCTCTCAAATGTTGGGCTATGACTGGAGGCAGTCATGGTGAAGATCAATATATACTTAACTTGCTTAAGACTATATCTTTTTCCTACAGACCTATCTACAGATATTGAAACAAATGCTATTTACTACTTGGGTTTTCCCCCTCCCATTTTTTGTGGGTGATGAGTAGGCAAGAGCTCTCCTGAGACACCATATGATGAATATGGAACAATAATTTGATCTTGTGTGAGTGCCAAATCTTCCTTTTAGTGAAAGTTGAAGATATTTAGCGGTACTTGCAGTTTATCATACAGATAGATAACCGGTAAATGTACTAAGGCACCCTCCGTTCTCCTGATGTTGTTGAAAAAATTATTTCATGGAAATTTTCTGCCTTCTGAATGCAGGACAAATTGAAATAATCACCTATGTCTGTCTTCACTGTATATCCTTCAGAAGTACTTCTGACACGCTTCTTCATCTATCATTCCCAAGGTGATTAGCCTATAAGCATCAATTTTTTTGCTGGCCTGTTACTTCTAGATATCACTTCTTCCACAATTCATAATGTAGCCAAATTTGGTGCAGCAGCACATTTAACACTGGGTGGGATTTTAAAAACAGGCAGTATTAACTGGGCCAGAAATGGTCTATATTTATATTCTCTATTTTGATCTTAGCTGTTTTATGTTACCTTTTTAATGTATAATAATAATAATAATAATAATAATAATAATAATAATAATAATAATAATAATAATAAAGTTGGAAGGGACCTTGGAGGTCATCGAGTCCAACCCCCTGCTCAGGCAGGAAACCCTACACCATTTCGGACAAATGGCTGTCCAGTTTCTTCTTAAAAACTTCCAGTGCTGGAGCATTCACTGCTTCTGGAGGCAGGTTGTTCCACTGGTTAATTGTTCTAACTGTCAGGAAGTTTCTCCTTAGTTCTAAGTTGCTTCTCTCCTTGATTAATTTCCATCCGTTGCTTCTTGTCCTGTCTTCAGGCGCTTTGGAGAATAGCTTGACTCCCTCTTCTTTGTGGCAGCCCCTGAGATATTGGAACACTGCTATCATGTCTCCCCTCGTCCTTCTCTTCATTAAACTACCAGACATACCCAATTCCAGCAACCGTTCCTTATATGTTTTAGCCTCCAGTCCCTAATCATCTTTGTTGCTCTTCTCTGTACTCTTTCTAGAGTCTCAACATCTTTTTTACATTGTGGTGACCAAAACTGTATGCAGTATTCCAAGTGTGGCCTTACCAAGGCATTGTAAAGTGGTATTAATACTTCATGTGATCTTAGTTTTACATTGTCTTGGATAATAATGATCCTTTAAAAATAACATATAAATACTATTGTAATCTAATTAAGCATTATTTTAGTTCAGTTCTACAGTGTTTTACAGATTTGAATCATTCTATAATATATAAGTGTGTGGTGCGTGTTTATGTGTATATGCATGTACGGTGTTGTAAAGGTTTCATACGATAGCTGGTAAGTTTATGTAGCTTTTGTTATACAATATAATGGTCAAGGACTAAAATATTGATTGAAATAGAACACAGAATAATAAAATTAGAAGAGACCTTGAAGGTCTTCCAGTCCAACACCCCTGCTTGAACAGCAGACAAATGGTTGTCCAGTCTCTTTTGAAAACCTCCAATGTTGGAGCACCCACAACTTCTGAAGGCAAGCTATTCCATTGTTGTTGTTTTTTAATTTCTGGAATTGTAATTGAGTGGAATCAGTATATTTATAGAACCAATAGTAAATTAAAAAAAATCATCGACTTTGGTTGATGAATAAACATTAACTTGGCTCCATGCAGTCTAGTAATGCAGCTCTGATGTCCTCCAAATGCCATAAATTCTCCCAGGATAGTGGAGAAAGCTCATCCAGAACATCTGGAAGATACCTAGTTTAATAAAGTTTCAACTCACTGCACCTACTCAGACTTGTAGGTGGATGATCAGTTTTTTGACAGATAGGAAGCAACAGATGAGGCTAGGGAAAATTACATCTAGCACCTGGGCAATGAGCACAGGTGCCCCTCAGGGCTGTGTACTCTCTCAGTTTCTCTTTTCTCTTTATACCAATGACTGCTCCTCAAGGGAACCCCTCTGTTAAAGTTCTGAAGTTTGCAGACAGTAATGAGTCTGCATATAGGCAGAAGGCTGAACAACTGGCCCTGTGGTGCAGCCGTAACAATCTGGAGCTGAATACACTTAAAACTGTAGAGATGAGAGTGGATTTTAGGAATAGCCCTTCTATTTTACCACCTCTTACCATATTTGGCAGCACAGTATCAGCAGTAGAGTCCTTCAAATTTTTGGCTTCTACAATCTCCCAGGACTCGAAATGGATACTTAATATTAGAACCAGCATTAAAAAGACACAACAAAGAATGTTCTTCTTGTGCCAATTCAGGAAGTTCAGACTGCCTCAGAAGTTGTTGATACAGTGGAATTATTGAGTCTGACATTTGTACTACGCTGTCTGGTTTGGTACAGCAACCAAACAGGACAGGTACAGACTCCAATAGATAGTTAAGACTGCAGAAAAACAACTGCAACCAGCCTGCCTTCCATAGAAGATCTGTATATTGTGTGGATTAGGAGGGCTCAGAAGATATTTGCAGACCCCTCACATCCTGTTTTCAACTCTTCCCCTCAGGATGGGGTGTAACAGAGCACTGGAGGCCAAAACAACTAGACACAGGGATAGTTTTTTCTATCAGGCCATCAGACTGCTGAACACCCAATTTTCACAGTGCTTTCTAATATCTATGTGTATTTACCATGTAGAATGGATGTAGTATTATTATTCCTTATCTATTGTTCCCTTCTATCTTTCTTACTCACCCCCTCTTATTGGTATGATGATGATGATGATGATGATGATTCTATTGCTTTGTATGTACACTGAGAGCTTGTGCACCGGAGACAAATTCCTTGTGTGTATAATCAAACTTGGTCAAGTAAAGTATTCAGTTCAGTTGAATACTGCATGCCTATCCACTTTGGGACAATAACCAAGAAGGTGCATTTCTAGCAGCAAAGAGACCAACTTTCACCCATCAAGACTATGCAAGAAAAACCCTACCAATGATCAGAGAATGGCTGCCACCCAAGATGGCACAAGGGGAAAGAAATCATGGGGGAGATCTTTATATGGTATATGTCACAAAACACAGCCTTGTGTTAGCCTGCTGTGCTCAGTACTATAAAACACTAACCATGGTGGGAAATAGTGGTTCCAGCATACAGACTTGAGTACTCCATTTTGCCTCTCCCTTCAGGCAATAAAATGTCTTAGGAGAGCCTTAAGACCACATCCATTAGAGCTTACAACTTAACAATATAGTCCCAGGATATTTAGTTTAATTCAATGGTACCTGTTAAATGGATTATAAGGCTTAGAGATAGCTTAGCTGTCATAGAGCATCTCTTATGGTTTGTATTTCCTCTGTTCTTTCTACACAGGAAAACATTTCCACCTAGAGACCTTTCACAGAATGTCTAGACACAAAATAAATGCAGCAAGATGTGTCATTTTACTGAAGCATCAGCAGCACAAAACATATTGCATCTTGCTCTTTTACCTAAATAGCAAAATCAACAAGGATAAATCAGAGGAATTTGACTAATTTAAAAGCAGTGCCACGATCTTCGATAACATCAGAACATATCACAGATGCTTTTTTTTTTGAAATCATAGATAAATGAAGCTCTTTTTCTTCTTAGAAAACAAAGACTGTCAAATAAAATAATTAATAGTCAACTCATAACACTGGGAAGTACATATGCCTCCATTTTTCACATTTGCTATGCAGAAAAGACCATTTTTCTTATTGTGCTGCCTTTAATGGGTGTTGCCTTAGCAGAGCATTGGCAGTTGATAGTGAAGACACATATGCTGATTTTTTTTTTCTAGGAAGATTGCTCTCTTCCCCTCAAGCTGCAACTGTAAGAATACTTCTGATAAGTAATTCTCACTGAAATGCAATTAAATAAATATGCACAGGAAATTGACTTCACGTTTCCTTATCCTTTCTCTCCCTTCTAAAATAGGCATTCTACCTAACTCATGCTTTACCAGAGGTATTCTCTAGTTCTCCAAACATACAATAGGGAACCAATTATACAGCTTTGAGGTCTAATTCATGTGGTTTTCTTTTTTTCCCTGAAACCACTCCAGAAGCCCATATAATTTTTCTTTTTTTAACAATAATACTTTATATTAGTTTATATTTATCTCTGCATGATGAATTTCACACTTAGGACAATTAAAATGTTGAATCAAAACGAAAGCAGCCTTTTCTGCCTTCCTCCCCCCACTCCCTATCTCTCCAGTTTTGTGGCAAAGTTTAGCTATATTTGTATAAAAATGATCCAGTAAAATCTCAAATAAAACTGAGCTTTAAAAACAGAGGAAAAAAAACCTGACAGGTCCTGACACAACTATTCTAGGAATGTTTGCAGTAAGAAAGCAAGTCACAAAACTTACTGCATCTCATCTGCTGCTGTCTTTAAGCCTTTTATCAGAAAACAGCAGACAGCTTTCTGATAAAGGCAATCAATAATGTGATTATTATACAGCGTACAAAATTATATGTCACAAAGATTTTTGAACTTAAAAGCTTTTCAATCCTGACTGGTTGAAACTACTGGCTGAAAATTAAGCTGGCCTGGTCACAACGTACATCAAATATACCAATGACAGCATTTGTCTTTATTAAAACCTTTTCCATACTAAGATATGCTATGAAGATGTGCTGTACAAGTTAATATTAATTAAACCTTTAACTCAGGAAAAGACCAGTTTTTATAGAATATATTAGCCTCCCTCATATGTTAGATGAATAATGAGCTTTAAGGCATACATGGTATTTCATACAACACATGTGAATTAGATTAGATACTAGAAATATATCATCTTAAAATAATAATCCCAATCATTATTACTATAGTAATACTACAGTCCTAGATATCTGCATTCAGAGGTCAAGTCTACCAAGTTCAGTGAGTCTTGTTCACATGTGGAATCTCCAAGACTATAATCCTCAAGCATTATCCATGCCCTGTAACGTATCAAGCATGTTTAGTTATAATAAAGCAAATGTCTGGCTGTGATATAAGTGAAAATAAGGCTTTTGGCAATGCTTCATAACATAAATATATGTGTGGGTGTGCATGTGTACATATACACAACTTTTAGAACTGGATTAATAAGCCAGTTGGTTTTTCCCAAGTTAATCACTCCTGGATCATTTAAACTGACCCTACCACTTTGTGTCTAGACACAAGGAAGCAGAACCCTCTGGAGAAAACTTATTTGTTTTCTTGTCATCTCTATCCAGCAGTTTTCATTTGGGGTTTTCCTGGCAATCCTAAAGTACTCATTAAATGTTAGTACAATGATTCTCTGGCAGAGAAACTAAAGCCACAAGGAGACATAATACTGGACATTGGAACCCACATTTTCTTTCTTACTTGGGGGCAAAGCAAAAAAGTGCCAACAGCTTTTTGTCACCAGAGCTTCATGGCAGAAGAGCCAGAAGAAATAAAGGATTTCAATGGCTGATGACAATATGCCAACATTTGGTTACAAACTGAAGATTCTTCAGAATTTTCTTAACTCATGCTCTTCCCCATGAGTGCTATCACTAGATCAGGGGACAAAGATTTCCTTTATTAGTATGCTTGATTCTACTATATCCAATTTCATTCTTGGATACTACTCAGCTGACAAAGTACGTTACAACTGGAAAGCATGAGAGCTTCTGAGAAAGGGTGAAGAAATCAGAAAATAAAGGTTTATCAAACTCTGTATGTGTGAGCTGCATAAGCATAACAATGTGGCAGAAAATGAACAAGGGGCTGGACCATTAGAATCAAGATCACAGAAGGAATATTTTAATTAAATAAGAAAATGTGCAAAGGATTTCAAATAAAGCATCCACCAAAACATCTATCTGGTTTCAACCTATGGATTGGATGTATACCCATTAGTTTTCTTTTCTCTGCAGAGACAGCTGGAGAGCATAACCCAAACTCTCCTCCTCACCTTTCCTCCTGATAACTCCAAGCCTGCCACCTTCCACCATGTTAAAATAAATGGGTCACCCTAAAATGCTCTTTGAGAAAAAAATATCACCTACAAAGAAGGAAATATGAAAGAGGACACCTAAAGTTGAGCCATTATTTCTAAAACATCCAGCAGCCCTCTGAGAGAAATGCCGACTACGGATAGGGGTTTACCTCCGTCCCCTCATATGAAAACAGCGAGGTTTCCACAGTCAAGCACGGAAGTGAGAGCGCAAAGCTCGCTGTCTACACGCACACATACACACGTCTCCCTCCACCCACCGGCCAGAAATTAGAAACCGCCGAGGAGGGGCGAAAATAGAGACAGCCACGTTTCGAGCGCCGCTCTCCCTGAGGTGCGGCTGACACGAACCCCCATTTTCCGGGGGTTTCTCCCTTCGGTTTTTATTTTATTTTTATTTTTTTCAATCCCGCGCTCCCGGGGAACCTCTAGTGGACGAAAAAGGACGCGCAACAATCCCCAGCCGATTCCGGAGTGCAATCCCTCACAGACAACCGCGTTTGACTTAGGAGCCGTAGGAGCCTGGGCCACGGCGCCTTCCCGTCCTCCTCCACCCACCCACGCTGCTCCTAAACAAGCATGAAAAGGCCGGGTTGCCCGCTTCCCCTGGCTTCCCTTCTCAGCAGCTGTACAGAAGGCACCAAGGGAAAACGCGCCAAACATTCACAGTCGAAATTCAACAAACCTAAAGTGCCTTTTAAAAAAAGAAAAAGAAAGAAAGGGAGGGAGGGATGCGGGGGTCCCTCTATCTCCCTTTCAGCCGTTTTCGCCTCCCTTCCACCGGCGAATTCGGGTCTCCTTTACGGGGCCAGTAACTTTCCCTCTCCTCGGAACCAAAAAGGGGCTGGTGGTAAAGCAATGGAAAAGGAGATGCGCCCAGAGGTGGACTTTTGAAGGAGAAAGCAGGAATCCAATGCAAGGCGCCGTTTAAAGCGGGGAAAGGAAGGGAGGAAAAAAAGGGAAATCCAAGGGGAAAGGCACCCTGTCTCTTTCCCTTACCTGCACGCCGCTTGAATTCTTCTCGGCGCCGTGTGAAACAGATGCAGCTGGGTGTCACACAGACACACATACGATCGGCGGTCGGCTTCTTTCTAATTCCACAGTTCCTTTGGATATTGGCCACGGAGACACACACACACAAAAAAAGGCAAACCCAGAGAGCAATCCTTACACTGGAAACCCACGGACAACGTTGGGGCGGATGGGAGAGAGAGAGAGAGCAAGGCGGGGGTCTCCCCGCTTCCCAAGTTGGCTTGGTTCTCTTAGTTGGTTATTTCCCGCAAATAAATCCCCCAAGATGAATGGTCGCTAAAAAGCGAGGGGTGGTGGTGGTGGTGGTGGCAGCGAATGAAATAAAAGGCTTCCCGACCAAGAGCCGTTTCCCCTTTTCCTTTTTATCCGACAACCCTTCAAGAAAAGGGGGGAAACGGAGGGGGGTGGTGGTTGTGTCTCTTCCTACTCCAGCGTCTCCTCTTCTTCTTCTTTTTTTGGGAACGGATCTTAAGCCGAAATTCTGACGCGCCCCAAGAAAAACGCTTCTCGCCCAAGCTTTTGCAGCGCGGTCCGCTTGCAAAGATGCTGCTTTAGGCGGAGGAAACTTTCCGGTGCAGAAGGAAACAGCGGCGCCAGCAATTGCATCTAGCAAGCCTGGCAAGCAGCAACCCTGGGATCTAGGTGAGGATGGGCGGGCGGGCGGCGGGCGCGCGTGTGCACGAGCGGCTCCTTCCAGGGGCTTGAACACGCGCCGCGAAAGTCCCGCAGAAGGGGGTGGGAAGCTTCAGAGGAGAGAAGGGGGTGGTGGTGGTGGGAAAAAAAAAAAAAAAGCAAAATAAGGCAATATACGTGCAATATATCGGATCACCGAGTCTTCTGTAGTTGGAGCATCGCGACCAGCCTTCTCGGCTTTTTCTCTCGAGTCAGCCAGCAATTCCGCTGCTGCTCGCTCGCTCGCTTCGCTACACCGGAGGGGAGGCAAAGAGCCGGCGTTTTAACTCTTTCCTAGCCACCGCCTCGACGAAAGCAAGGAGTCGTTGCCGCCAAATCGTGCTGGAGCTCAAGGGAGGCCCGCATTTCTCGGAGTAAGCGTCGCCCAGCAAGCAGTCTCCCTCTTATCCTGGGGTGACCTGATTAGCAAGGCGGGAAAGTAGGCGCGGGAAACGCCTCGGCGGCGGGCAGGATGGCGCGCAGGAGCCCTTGACACGCGTCCTCTGCTAAGGCTACTTTCACTTTTTGCCAGCCGCTGCTCTTAGGGAATGGGTGGGAGCAGGTGGGATGCTCAACCGGCGTAAGGAAAGGAAAAGCCCAGCGTTTGGGAAGCAGCCATCTCCAGGGCTGGGCAATTGCAACCCGGCCATATGCAGAAACCCAGTCGAGGTGCGGTATAGGATCGGAGTGCGTTAACAAGGAAGCGCTTGCCTTGCGAGACGATAGAGTGTCGGAAAATCCGATTTTTTATTTTTTTTTAATTCCCGCAGATATAAGGAAACCGTCGCACCAGCGGATTGGTTTCTCAGTGTCGGAGAAAGTCTGGCTACAACCTCTTGCCTGGTGTGAAATCGACGGCTTTCGATCCTGAAAGCAGTCCGGGTGGGGCTAATAAAAGGTTTTGTTCCTCATCCTTTTTGAGTCCAGCTGTTCACGGAAACGCAGAATATTCTCCCAGATGTGCTTTCACTTGCGTCTTCTCCAGCTATAAAAAAGTCTTCCCCGAAGCCTGGTGCCGAGTGCACTTACTCGAGAGAAAATTCTATTCACTTTACCAGTTACAGTTGTTCTTCAGAGTAAATCTGACTAGGTGAGCTGTGGTAGTATAAGAAAAGGTCCTGATTAATCTTCGATCCCCTAGCGGTGAGATCTCCAGAGCTTGCTCCCTTCACTATTTTCTGAATAAAGGAGAAAAAAATGCTCCACGTTGGATTTTTTCTTTTTTTTTTTTGTAAAAAAAACACAACAAATTACGCAAAATGATAATTGGAGGAGAGGGAAGTGCTGCAATCAATAAATGTACTTTCCAGATGCTTTAATTGTTTACATCTGGGTTGGTCATGCTGATTGCAGCTGATGACAATTATGATAAACCATTAGAAAGGGGAAAACTAGAGAATAGAGGTTCTTGTGGACCTTCAGATACTGCTGATTTATAAGTGCCAGCAATCTTCATTATTGGACACATTAGTTTGGTCTTTGGGGAGTGATATCTTCAGTGATATCCAGAAGGGCACAGGTTTCCAGTTCATGCCTTACTTAGCCAGGAAACGTTTTGGTGTCTTGCGTCAATGGGTGTGAAATATGTGTATAAATAGATTTTGGTATATAATCATATACCACAAAGATGGTGTTGACTCTTAGCAGCCATATAGACTTGGATGAAATTAACCAAGTAGAGAAGCAACCTAAAACTGACATTAGAAGATCATTTGTCNTTTAAGGTGTTAGTTACCACCTTTAAAACGCTCCATGGCATTGGACCTGGTTACCTCCGAGACCGCCTTCTGCCACAGATCTCCTCCCACAGACCGGTACGCTCCCACAGAGTGGGTCTCCTCAGGGTGCCGTCGGCCAAGCAATGTCGGCTGGCGACCCCCAGGGGAAGGGCCTTCTCTGTGGGTGCCCCCACCCTCTTGAACGAACTACCCCCCGAGATCCGGATGATTCCGGATCTCCTTACTTTCCGCCGCGCCCTCAAGACATGGCTTTTCCAGCAAGCGGGCCTGACCTAGGGAGGATTTTAGTTAGGGACGATTTTTAATAATTTTAATTACGACACAGCTACCAATATTTGGCTTTTAATTTGGTCTTAGAGGGGTTTTTTATTTTGGTATTTATTGTATTGTTACTTGTTTTTAATATGCTGTGCACCGCCCTGAGTCCTTCGGGAGAAGGGCGGTATATAAATCAAATTAATAAATAAAATAAATAAATAAAACTAAGAAGAAATTTCCTAACAGTGAGAGAAGTCAACCAGTGGAATAGCTTGCCTCCATCACTGGAAGCTTTCAAAAAGAGACTGGACAACCATTTGTCTGAAATGGTATAGAGTCTTCTACTCCAGGGCTCCCCAACCCCTCGTCCGTGGACCAGTACTGGGTCACGGCATGCCAGCAACCGGTTCACACAAACAAGCAAAGTCCCATCTGTGAGATGCAGGCAGCACACAAAACCACGCGCCCTCTGGTCCACGGAAAAGCCTCTCCACGGAACCGGTCCCTGGTGCCCAAAAGTTTTGGGACCTCTGTTCTACTCGAGCAGGGGGTTGGACTAGAAGAACTACAGGGTCCCTTCCGATTCTGTTCTTCTACGTTCTATGATATGTTTCCAACCTTATCCTTCAGTTCTTCCAAAAGTCACACATTGTGGCTATAATTGAGTCCATCCATCCAACTCTAGGTCATCCTCTTCTCTTTCCTTTTACTTTCCCCAATATTATAAACCTTTTTTTTTTTAGAGTACTAGGCCTTCTCATGTCCAATATGACAATCTGACCCTGATCATTTGTGTTTTACACGGGAACTCTGAACTGGATTTATGAGCTAGTTGTTTCTAAGAATGTGTGTGGCATTCTCTCTAACCCTGGAGTTCAAAGGTACATGAATATTCTATACTGCTGCTTCAAAACCCATCTTTCATTTCCATAGAGAATTACAGGTAAAGCCCTTCCCTGTACAATTCTGATGTTTGTAGGGGTAGACACATGACAACATCTCAATAGTTTCCAAGACCTTTATTCCTACCCTATCGTGTGCTAGTTTGTGACATATATCCTGACCATTGGTCATTTAATGTTGATAGTCAATTCTAAAAGGCAGAAATTATTCACCTCTTTTAATATTTTCATTGTCAACACAATATGCTTACTCATGCTTGGTTTAAGCACGATTTATTTAATGATATGGGTGTCCATGACTCACTGAATCATAAATTAACTGTAGGGGTTGAGTTTACACAATATGTTCAGCTAAAACATGACTGTTAGTTATGGTTCATTGTGTCATGCAATCAATATCATCAAACTAAACTTCCCTGTTCCCTTTTCCTCCCTCCTCCTCAGTTTATTTCTCAAACAATCCTCCTAGCAACTAGCAGCTATTTGTACAGCTGTAAATACAATACAAGACAACTAGAATTCTAAGAGATAAAATTGTTGGGTATTTTTGTTTATAAAACTATATTTCACATCCCCTCATAAGTTGTGACTCTGAGCATGTGCAAAGTTCTTTGTCTTTAAAGTTGAGTAGTTTATTAGCAAAAATATATGAAAAGTATGTTGGCTTAATTAATTTGAGAGATTAGAAGGATGTGTAATCCTTCTGAGACTGCTATCCTGGCAGTTTCCATTTTAAACCCAATATTTGTGGAACAGAGCCATGTCTCTGTAATATATTGAAGAAACAATTCCAAGTACAGATAGTCCTTGACTTACAACAGTTCACGTAGTGACTGTTCGAAGTTACAATGGCATTGAAAACAGTGACTTATGACTGTTTTTCATTCTTACGATCATTGCAGCATCCCTGTGGTTACGTGATCAAAATTCAGATGCTTGGCAACTGACTCATATTTATGAATGTTGTAGTTTCCTGACATCATGTGACCACCTTTTGCGACTTTCTGACAAGCAGTCAATGGGGAAACCAGATTCACTTAACAACTGTATTATTAACTGAACACCTGCAGTGTGATTCACTTAACTGTGGCAAGAAAAGTTATAAAATGGGGCAAAACTCACTTAACAAATAGCTCATTTAACAACAGAAATTTTGGGCTCAATTGTCTGATATATATATCAGACTTATATACCGCTTCTCAGTGCTTTTACTTGGTGATCTCAGCACACAACATGTTTCCAATTCCAATTCCAGCCAGCTTTCTTACTTTCTGGGAATTCTGGAATTCATAATTCCAGCATCTAAAGGACCTGCAGTTGGAGAAGATACTACAGGGTGTGTAGGCATCTACTGATAACACAAAAGCTGTATGCATCACAGAATGACTTTTCAAGTTTATAATTATCTCCTTGTAGTGCATATACAGCGCATTCAGAAAGTATTCAGATTCCCTTCACTTTTGTCAATTTTGTGCATATATGTACAATTGTAGAATCGGGCTGCAGCACAACAAAATTGACAAAAGTGAATACTTTCTGAATGCACTGTACCTACCTGAGTACAATATATAACAGCCCATAAGAATGTTGATATTTTTCAGAACAGCACCAACAGAACTTTTATTTCTTTTCCTAACACTTCAAACACAATGCATTTCTCTGAAGTCTGATTACAAATGCATCTAACCGTTATCAATTGAGGAATAAAAATTCACATAAAATGTTGTTTCTCTCCTAATTTTAAGATCAAAGCGTGTGATTTAGGACAGCAATTTTTTTCCTTGCCTAACTTCCTTATGTTCCATTTCTCTAGGCACTTCCCTTGAAATCCCATTCGCTTCTGCTGTCTTGAAATACTATGGAGGAGAAAAGCTAAAGTGTATTTCAAATACACTGGAATATAATTCCCATCACCATAAGCAATTGATTGTGCTGGTTTGGGGTGGTTACAATTATAATTAAAATAACTGGAGCAGGTCAGATTTAAAAAGTCTGCCTAGTTTCAGTAACTATTATCCAACATTCTCTTTGGCTCATAAGTTAGAGTACCCTGAACCCAATTTTATATAAAATATAGAAAAAGAAACAAAAAAGTATTGGTTGTTGTTTTGCTTACAGTTTGGTTGTTATAATGAACCAAAATATAACAGCATTTGCAAGTTTACAGTATTTTATCTTCAGTGCTGCCTCTAAATTTGAGATGAAGGGCAATATAAAATTGTTTTAAATAAATGGAGACCAGGAGATGAACTCATTTTATTTACTGAAAACAACAATTTCTCTACTGAATGAAATATGTCTGATGAAGTACCACAGTGCCTGAAATGAAAAACGAAGTGATAATTTAAAGTTAATTCCCAACATCCCCCAAATGATCTCATGATCAGTAGGTGTGGGATAGAGAAAGAGTCATTTCAAATCACTAAATGCATTTCCTCAACATCTTTGAGCTCATAAATCTATTTAAACACACACCCTGAAGCAACTTAATAGTTTTTCATTCCTTCAGCTCAGTATAGAAGCCAAACAGATTAAGAATATGTAACCTGAATTCTCCATATTTGACAAGTGTCCTGCAATTGAAGCTGTTCACCATTTTAGTGCATTACTTTGAAATACCAACTGCAAATAATTCAGAATCCTTTATGATTGTTTCTCATGCAATTGCAAGCAAAGCAGAGATTATGTGACCCCCCAAATAATTGCTCCTGTGATACAAATAAATAGTTGTGTCAATCTAAACCAAACAAAAAAAAATACATTTGATCTAAAATAAAAATCACATGCTCCAAGCTGGTTTCCTCCTAAATCTTTCCAGAAGAATATGTGTTCTCCAAAAATGACTCCCGTTCTTGTCTAACAACACCCACTGGTTGAAGCAATATCACTTTTAAAAAAAACGAATCTTAAAAATAATGAGGCAGGGGTTGATTTCCAAAGTCTCCCTATTTCCCAGTTACAGTTCCAATAAAAAGTATCTCCTCTAGAATAAACAAAAGAGAAAAATTATTATTGGAACTGTTTTCTATTCTAAGTGTAGCATAAAGAAATATATATATTTACTGAAGTTAATACTAATTGAATAACCCACGATTTCTATGCCAAATATAATGACTTTAGACCCTTTTCTGAGTATAATATCAATTGGTTTAGATCAGAATTAGTGTTTTGGGGCTGTATTAAGTTGTCAAAACTGGTTGTTGGGTCAATTTCAATAATGTCTGAAAGCAATAACTTACTGTTCTTTGGTTTGAAAAAACTGGTAGAGAATGATTGTATTGAATTTAAATACATGTGTTTATTTAATGTATTTATATACGTATTTAAATGTATTTATCAGAAACAGCAATAGATTTGGATAGACGAGCTGAATTTAAATTGTGTATTTGGAGTAAGAATGAAATTAATGTTTTGCTTTGTGTAACTTTTGTCATAAACTCTTAAAATATATGTTATATATATACAAATTATACAGAAGTTTGAGAAAGTTCTTCATTTCATTTTTTCACTCAGGAAATCCAATTGCCAGTTAGAGAAATTGTTTTAATTTTCCAGATTTTATATCAAGCAGCATAACTTTTATATCGGGTTGATGAATGGTAAGTTTGTCCATTGGGAACTTATCTTAATAGGCAATCTTAAAATCTACACCTCTTATAAATCAGTCCAATTAATTTGGAAAATATGAATTTCCTCCTCCTTCTATATTAGTCACCAGAGAGGTGTGCCATATGATAGCATGCCAATTTTGTTTTCATCCTTAAGATAATACTATATATTTACATAGAAATGAAATCGATTTTTAAAAATAGCAAAACAATTTTGAATATAGCAAACATTTTATCTGCCTGTTCAAGAAGGGTTTGAAGAACTAATTTTATCCACATCTGAACATACAATCTATCACTGGCAGTCTCAGTATAGACATTTGGTTTGCCTGTTTTACTCTATATATTTACACATGAGTTTTTCCTGCCTTTGAAGTTAGGTAAATTAAGTTAAATGTGAACAAATGAATTGTGCTTTCTATGTTTGTCATTTTATTCACAGTACTTGTAACTATTTGAATCCCAAAGGACTGTCAATAATAACTCCATCAAATAAAAACTAAAATAAAATAGCTAGATTAAAATAATATAAAAAACAAAAATTAACCATGCTCAGGCAAAAAAAATAAATATATATCCCAAGATAAAGCCTAGTATAGATATCTGTGATGAGTCAGCTGGCACCAAACACACATTGAAATAAAACAGATGCAACTTGTTGCAGAATTGAAGTAAGCTGGGGCTACGCAAACTATGACAGAGAAGGTCTGTCACTCTTATTCATGTTCTGTATATCTCATGAAATATATTTATTTATAGTTCACATTTCTTAATTTCCCATCTCCCTCAGAGTGGTGTATGGCAATATATGTATAGAGAAGGACTTTAAGGAAATTGGAAGACTACAATTCTGTGCAAGGCTATTGGAGCATAGAAATTCAATTCAAATCAGTTACAGTATAAGTTTTATGTTCAGAGGAACTGATTTGAAAATGATCATTTTAGTGATAGGCTTTCATCATTACCTAAATGGGGAGAATAAGTAAGATTCAGGAAAAATCTATGATTTTTGTAAATGACATAACATCTTTTAAATTACATTGTATTAATAGTTTATGTTTATAATTTATCTGTCATGGACAAATACACTTAGAGAATATGCATTATAGATGATCTGACATCAGAATAACAATCTGGACATCATATAACTGACATATAGTCACATTTGCTACCTACAGTCCTTTTTTAATCTAGAATGTGTTACTGTAGAAAGCTCTTTCCTGGGTCAAGATTAGCCAGAAATGTGTCCAGTTCACATATCAGTGTATTACATTCAAACTTCTCATATGCAAACTAGAATACTGTATACAGATAGACCAATATTTCACATTTCAAACTAAAGTTCAGAACTAAAAAAAAAAAAAGCATAAAAATACATCTATTAGGGAAAGTGAGCACAAAGCTGCATTATATGAGGAAATTCACCTGGAGGAAAATGGTATTGGTTAAAAGATGTATTTACAGGTATAAATATTTCATGCAGACTTTTTTAAATGGTAAAGAAAAGCAATAATAAGCTTAGACTGGGAAAATGAGGAAGTGAAGAAAACTAAATTGACTACTATTAGCTTGTGCTAAAATAACTAAAATTGCTGGGTTATTGTTTAGTTCAAACAATTTTGGCAGACATTGTCATGCATTTATAGCTCATTTTGAAGCCATTTCCCAATCTGTCCTGCAAGGAAAGATATATTAATATCATTTAACCTCAAGTTCAGCAATGCAGTATCCTTTTTTTAAAAAATAAAGAGCTTGATAACATCAATCATTTGGTCCATTTACTTATTCATTTACTAAATATATAATTTGACTTCTGGAAGAAAACTAACATAAGATTAAAATAGTGGAGTGTCTGTGAGCCTCAGTAGGCAGCAGTGCCTAGCTGATTTGTCTGAGCTCAGATTTTGAGTAGAATCATAGTTAATAATTTGATGGAGAGCTCTTGGAAAACAGAACTGAAACATACATTGGGAAGTCAAGCCCTTTTTGATCTACCAAGCCGAACTCAAAGGAGATATTTACTCGAAGAATTTACATTTTCTATTAGCAATTTGGGCTCCGCTGCATAAGTATATGCTCCAAAAGATAAGCAGTTCGACATTTTTACAGTGAATACAATGAAAAGCTTATATATATCAATATCAGTTCATTTTAGCTATCTCCCTACTGCTCACCTTATTTAAATATTATCAGCCTTATTATACTTTCCCACATTGTGCCTCCCAAAATGTACTATAGCCGCAACACTTAGAATTCCTTATTGTGGAAGCCTATCCTGGTTATGAACGCTTACACAGAGCATTTCCACGTTATGTAGCTTGCAGTGACTTAGGCTTTGTTTCTAAAACAAGCTAAACCAACATCAAATAAGCCACCATACAATTTAAATTATTGCCTGGAACCATCTTTGGTGGCTTAAAAATATTGTGTGAACCATTTACCATTTGAATAAACTATGAGTAAAACATGGCTCAGATCAAGATGTATAAATGAGGTCTTAGAGCATGTGACAGTGTTCTAGAGTACGGGCGTCAAACTCGCCACACCACGTGACGTGTTGCGACATATTGCGACTCTGCTGGCAATGGGGTGGGCACGGCTTCAGTATGATGAAATCAGCCCACGGGCTGGCAGTTTGACACCCCTGTTCTAGAGTGTAGCCCCCAAAATGATCATGTGTAAAAGACACATACTAAGGGACTAAAAAATGGAGAGGAATGTATGTGCTCCAGTTTTGCCTCTGACAAACCTTTGGTAGAAATTGTGGCAAGGAGATTCCTTTTTTTAAAGCTACACAAAAAGGGAAAAATAAGTAAAACTAAATAATTGTGTGCCATAAGCATACTAATTAGTTGTGTCACTCCGGTTTTTACAGAATTCAGGTTAAAAGATCTTAAAATGCTATATACGATTTATCTCTGCATTTAACATTTTAAAAAATGTACAACATAGTTATATACAGATAGTCCTTGACTTACGACCACAATTGAGCCCAAAATTTCTGTTCTTAAGTGAGACATTTGTAAAGTGAGTTTTGCCCCATTTTATGACCTTTCTTGCCACAGTTGTGAAGTGAATCACTCCACTTGTTAAGTTAGTAACAGGGTTGTTAAGTGAATCTGGCTTCCCCCATTGACTTTGCTTGTCAGAAGGTCACAAAATGTGATCACATGACCCCAGGACAGTCATAAAAATGAACCACTTGCCAAGCATCTGAATTTTGATCACATGACCATGGGGGTGCCATAACGGTTGTAAATGTGAAAAACGGTCATAAGTCACATTTTTCAGTGCCGTTTTAACTGCGAACGGTCACTAAATGAAGTGTTGTAAGTTGAGGACAATCTGTACTAATACAGTTTGATTCCCTGTAGACATAGAAGGAGATTAGTTTTTCTTTTAAAAAAAGTTGCGATGGTATGTGTTTGTATGTGTTTGTGTATATATGTATACGTATATGTACACACACACACATACATACTGTATATATATATATACACACACACACACATACACATATATACACACAGACACAGGGCTTTTTTTCAGCCGGAACGCGGCGGAACCGCGTTCCGGCACCTTTTTCCGGGCCGGCCGCACCGGAAATAGCCCCTCCCAAATTTTACTTGCATTCCTGTTCTCTAAAGGGGCGGTCCTAGGGTTTGATGAGGGCGTGGCCAGGTTTGAGTTCCGCCACCTTTTCTCCGAGAAAAAAAGCCCTGCACAGACATATATACTGTACGTACACACACTGAGAGAGAGAGAGAGAGAGAGATAGGTTACACAAATGACTCTCAGTCTAGCCTGTAATACTCACTTCCTCCTCCAGTTGCCTTGCCTTCAGCAGTGCTAACAGCATTTCATTCACCATTTGTGTCAGTTAAGCCTCAGCTCCATTCTAGTCAGCCTCTGGCAAATGGTGAACCAGGAGTGAATGATTATCTGTCTGCCTCGGCCGGAAACCACACAGGCCATTATAAAAGAGGAAGAAATCAAGAAAGAGCCACCTAGGCTGCACCCCCTAAAGGGCCAGATCTAAACCCTGCATTCTGTCTCCAATTGCCATCAGCCAAATCACCGTAAAAACTTATATCTAAAGCATACAGCCAATACTTTGTTTCTCACCAGCTGCCTCTATAGTATTGCAAAGGTCTCTTTAATATCATGATCATTCATCCTATTTCATAAATACTTTTAAGTATTCCCAGGATGATTTACAGCATATAAATACAATTTAGGGCAGTGATAGAAACTAGTAAGTTCAAGCAACCTAGAACTAAGGAGAAACTTCCTGACAGTTAGAACAATTAACCAGTGGAACAACCTGCCTCCAGAAATGAATGCGCCAACACTGGAAGTTTTTAAGAAGAAACTGGACAGCCATTTGTCCGAAATGATATAGGATTTCCTGCCTGAGCAGGGGGTTGGACTAGATGACCTCCAAGGTCCCTTCCAACTTTATTATTATTATTATTATTATTATTATTATTATTATTATTATTATTATTATTATTATTATTATTATTATTATTACATATTGATGGACTTCAAATGGAGTTATAATATATCTTTTTTTTCTGGTTGGTTCATTTCTCTTGAACCATCCTCCCTAACTTCCTGTTTCTCTTTCTTTTGCTAATCTGCGATCTATACAGTAAAAGACTTCATTAGTGTGACCTGTGAGACTGACAAACATAATCTCAGTGGTATAGAATTCTGATGATACAATAATACCTTGTAGACTTATATTCCATTAAAGTACTTTAATTATTTCACACAGAATGTCTTTAGAAAATGAGACACAGCACAGATATTTTAAAATCTCTCCATGTAGTGATACTGGCTGTTACAAAAACTGGGTGGCAATAGCATCTTACTTCAAGTAGATTCCATCACAGGTTCAAGGACCACATTTTTATACTTGCCAGACACCATAGAAAAGGCTAGAAGGTCTTATTACTTCCTGCATTTCTTCCTCTCCAGAGATTTATTTTTGTGTTGATATTCTTGCTTTTCTTATTCGTTCTTTTCCTGACCTTGTGGTACCCTAAATGTTGGCTGGAATCCTCTTATTTATTCAAAGGACCAGTTAGATAGGAATAATACTGCATAGAGTAAGAATCACACTGACAGGACGGAAGTTCAAAAGTAATGTTAATAAGTATTACTTCATAGCAAGAGGTAGTGGAAGCTTGGAACCAACTTCCAACAGAGATAGTGGGATCATCATCAATAACTGAATTTAAACATGCTTCCGATAAACATGTATCTATCATTCAACATACATAAATACATACCTACATACATACGATAAAATAATAAAATTAATAATTACAAAATATAAATAAAAAGAAACCAAAACTCAAAACTTAATGGATCACCGGATTTTTCTCTGCTATCAGTTTTTATGATTACAATAAAAGTTTTACTGAAAAAAATATTCTGAACAATTAGCACATGATACCAGTAATTTCCCATAAAGAGGTACCTCAGCAAATTCTCTGATTTGAATGCAGAATGATTTATTTCATCATAAGGATTATCAGTGTTTTCCCTTCCCTTTATATTGATTATATTTTCCTTCCCCTCTTTTTATTCTTTCCAACCCGGCAGACTATGCTAAAGGAATATTTAAAGGAGCTGTTTCACAGCAGAATAATTCTCCCGAACTAGAAAAGAATTGCCCCAAATTTCTGGTGGTGGTCAATAGGAAATGAAAGTTTGAAAATGGCCAGCATCAGACCAGGTGCTACAGAAACCAATTCCAGAAAAGAATAAACCCCCAATAAATCCTATTGGAGAAATGGCCTTGGAATGTTGCCATCTGATCCACTTTGAAGCCCCTGTCCTTTCCCTTGATGTGAAGTGAAGCCACTTTTAGCTGCTTTTGGGGAGAAGCTCTGCTTGTATGTTATTCTTTTCAATATAATACAATATTGAAAAGAAATTACTTCAAAGAAGGTTGAACTCAGTTTGTCAGTGAGTTAACTTTCCGAAAATAGGGCAGGACCAACTTTGGTGTGTGGGCGGACTTAGAAGCTGGCAAAAGATCAGGGTAAAAAATACACTGAATCAGGCAGGAAGTTGTAGATTATTCTAGAAATAATTATTTCTAGAAAGAAATTCCTTGACGCATCTCTGTGGTAAAGATGATCAAAGACTGGCGTAGAATGCTTCCAGTTGCCCCATTCTAAGAACACACACACATCCTGATTCTTCTTCCTTCCTGGTTGTTAGATCGCGCAGGCAGTAAGATACGAGTCGAGTGACAGTCAGCTCTCGGTTTATTGGCAAGGCATAAAGTAAATCCGGACTGGCATCTGGGCCAGGGGAGCCCTCTTTTATGGGATTCCCCTGGCTCGTAATCACACAATTCCATTGGCTGGTAAGACCCCGTTGCGAGTTAGCCAACCAGCAACGGGCATGAAA
>NW_015387542.1:139051-148134 GCF_001527695.2 Protobothrops mucrosquamatus
GTCCAAGAGCATCCCACGCCAAGTGCAAACTTACACGCAAATGCAACACCATGCTTTCTCAGATACAAGACAATACAAAGGCCTCCTCTTGCCATAGCTGATAGGGAGAAAAAAAATCAGGAGCCATATTCTGCATTCTTTTCCTAACTTGTTTACTCCCGTCTACTGTACTCTGCTTCCCATTTCTCTTTCTCCTTTTCCTCTGTAAGGTTTCCTAGCTTCCCAGCTGCTTTCTTTAGTAGGAAGTTTTCCGTGAACCCTTTACTTACATTTTATGAGAGCAACAAACTACATTTCATCACAGGGCTTCTCTAGGATTTTATGTTCATCATAAATACTTGAAAGACAATCGACACATTAAAGAATGGTTTGAATTGACCACATAGATTTCGTTTAGTCCCAAAGAAAATTGGGTATATTTGGAACTAAATTTATGTCCCTTTCCCAGAATCAAATGATATTGAGTTAGACCCATCAGTTGTGAAGCTTGTACAACATTTCTTCCTCCCAGGATCCATTTCAGCAACCAAAAAAAGAGATATTGTGTTCTAAAGATTCTTGAGGGTGGTGCTAGGCAGAAGAATTCATATCTGAGCAGGAGGATATAGAGTGGACGCATATAAGCACAGCTCCTCCTCAAGATTCTCCAACAATTATTATGGAATATTAATATGCAGAACAGGAATATTACAACTTTTAATTTTTTTAAGAAAATCTATTGATAATATTTAATTAGCTAAATTCAAAACAGTGGAACCCCGGCATGCAATTCAAAGAGAAAATTTGGCCCTCAACCACAAAAATGTACATTCCTGATCCAGAACAATAGCTATGACTACACTTTAGTAATTTACTGCACCTACAACACATTTTAGACACTTAGTTGAAGTCAATTGCTGAAAACCAGTACTTGGAAATGCCAGATTTCCTATTTTATTTCACTCTGATAATCAGACTCTTCCACATATGGTGATTCTGAAAATCTAAACCCATTTGCATTTACAATTACTTTGCTTCACCTGTCTCTAAGAAAAATGTCCCTGAGATGGCATGTTTTAAGAGATATGCAGATTTAGCTTGCTCATATATTTCTTGGGAGTCAAGAGAATAATTTGTCTTGATAGCAGTTGTACATATTCAGAAAAATCGCACACACATTCGTATAGAGCCGTATAGTAATTTAATCTGTAAACATGAAAAGTGTCTGTTTATTATGCAGTTTATTGCAGAATTAAAAATACTATGAAATGAGCAAAGATTTCATTTAAAAAAAAATCAGTTGACTCTGATTTTAGTTTCAGATGAATTGAACTTAATTTAGTTAAGTGAAAGCCAAGCATGTCCGCAAAATATTGCAAAGTAAAAATGAGAAAGACTACAGATAAAAAAAGTAATGAATGTTGCATCAAAGATATGCATTACATGCTATAAGCTATAAAGCAAACAACACTGCTTAACATGAAACCCAAGTTCTATTACAAGTAGTTCTTGACTTTCAACCATTCATTTAGTGATCATTCAAAGTTCAATGGCACTGCAAAAAGTGACTTATGACCATTTTTCATACTTATGACCAATGCCTCATTCTGTCATGCCTCTGTCCGAGCCTGACTCTGAGGATGACATGGAGCTCCCCGTTGAGGCCCAGGAGGGGGTGTCTGTGGCTTCGGAGGACTGTGGGGAGGAACAGACTGAAGCAGGCCAGGGCCCTTCAAGTTTGGAACAGGGAAGGCAGAGCTCAGGCGAGGAGCAAGGCCGCTCCCCACCAGATCCCAGAGCAAGGAGAGCAGAGAGGAGGAGGGAACAACGGAGGCAGGCTCACTTGCTCGAGAGGAGAGTGTCACGCCCCACTCCAGAAGGCACACCTGGGGAGTAGGTATTTAAGGAGATGCTGTAGGGTGGGACATTTGCCGGGAACAAACGTGAACTTTTGCGATGTGAGCTCTTGTACCTGGACTCTTTGTATTTTGGATCAAGTTTGTTTCCTGGTGAGTTCTCCTTGCTGTCTTCAGTTTTGCAGTTTGCAGGTTACAGGCAAGCTGGGCGTTGAAAAGATCATACTTTGTTTGTTATCTGTTTTACTTTAAAGAACTGTTTAACTCCATTGACTGTTTTATTGAACTTGTGCCAGAATATGTGGGGGCTGTTGGGTGAACGTTGGCAGTGCTTTCAAAGACAATTATTCTGACCAGTTAATTGCTTTGCCTCCGTTCGGGTCCCTGGGTCATCACACATTCCCATGGTCACGTGATCAAAATTTGGATGCTTGGCAATTGGCATATATTTAGGACAGTTGCAGTGTGCAGAACTTTTGCAACCTTCTGACAAGCAAAGTCAATGGGGAAGCCAAATTCACTTAACAACCATGTTACTAGCTTAACAACTTCAGTGATTCACTTAACAATTGTGGCAAGAAAGGCTGTACTATGGGGCAAAATTCAGTTAATAACTGTCTTGGTTAGCGACAGAAATTTGGGGTTCAAATGTGGTCATAAGTCAAGGACTGTTGGATACTCCAAATGAAAACAACTATGAAAAAGTGATATATTTTCTACAATATACCAGACAGATATAGATCAAAGAGAATTGGAGTCCCATCTGACAGTGGTTATATTGCTGGAAGAAGGAGGAAACTGTGATTTAGGATAGACAAGGAGAAGGAACTTAACTAATTTAAATGAATCTAAGCCTCCAGGGCCAGATGGGCTGCATCCCAGGGAACTGTAGGAATTAGTGAATCACAGAACCGTTCTGGGTAATCTTTGAGAACTCCTGCAGGACTAGTGAAGTTCCAGAACACTACAGAAGAGAGAATTCCATTGCCATTGTCAATCTGCACAACATTTACTCCCATCCAGCTTTTGGGGACCCACCTTTAAGAGTGGGGTCAAGTAAGGTATTCTTAAGGCCAGTTCGGGGTAAATACAGGACCCGGAAGCTGAAATAGGAATGTCCCAATATATGTATAGAGAGTTAATTAAGGGGAAATCTCTTTGAATACTTTGAAATACTTTCTCCCAGATGTCTCTGCAGCAAAGCTGGGCTGTTTATAAAATAAGCTGACAACTGGCTCGCCTGCTATTTCTTGTCTTTCTTCTCCAAGCCTCCCCACAGTCTCTCACAATCATCTTTAAAAAGGAGAAGAAGAAGTACCCAGGAAACTACAAACTGTCAGCCTGATGTCTATACTGGGCAACGTTTCAAATAAATAATCAGGCAGGATATTTGTGAGCATTACTAGCACACTATAAACAAATTGTGCCAGATCAACCTTCTTTCCCCAGTTGATAGCTTTATTAGTCTAATAGAGCTGGATAATGCTGATGTAAGTGTTTCGGGACCTCTGCAAAGAATGCCTTATGATATTTCCCTTCATAAAATGGATTAAATGATACTACTACTTGATGGACTTGCAGTTGGTGGAATGAACAAACTCAAAGAATATTCATTAATGGCCCCACTTCATTTTTTTTTTAATGCATCCAGTATGGACTCAGCAAGCATCACAGGCACCAACAAGACTGCAGATGACATAAAGCGGGCAAAAAAGAAACAAGATTAAAAAAGATCTGTATGGGTGATAGGATAGCAGAGTTCAAATATCTGAATGCAACTAGGTATTTTGTATCCACGCAGAAATTTTCTATTTCTCCATGGGGCAAAACCAAAACTAGGATTAAAAACTATAAGGGGACAAGTTCAAGTTAAACATCAGGAGGAATTTTTTCATTCTATGAGCTGTCAAACTGCCTCATGATGTGGTGAGTGCTCCTTCACTGAATAGGTCCATGGTCACTTCCAATTCATTTACTCTATAAGTCCATGCCCATTGCAAAAAACATTAGGTTGCCTATATATTGATCTTCCACAAGAAGAGATCCATACCCAATCCCCATAGCAAATATGTTTTTCTCCATGAATTTAATATTTATATAAATTCAATTTGGGCATCAAGTTGATTACAACCAAAATTAGAGTCATGACAATCACACTTCATAGTTATGTATGAAGGCTGATTGTCATGACTCTAATTTTGGTTGTAATCAACTTGATGCCCAAACTGAATTTATATAAAGGATAAATGTTGTGGTTCAAACACTGTAATGTTGGATTACATTTTAGATTTTGCCAAGCCCTGTGAATAAGCTTCAGTTGTCTGGTTCATACATTACGTTATGCCTTAACTATCATTTTTAAACAAGGCTACATTGTTTCAAATTACATTGTTAAATGTTTATTAGTGAAGTAAAGCAAACAACCAATACATCACTGATGATTGTAAAACACATAACTACAATGATGAAATAAACATAAAGGGAGAAAAAGGAAAAAGACAAAAACAAGATCAATATTAATATGAGATGGAATTGATGTTATATTTACTAAATGTAGAATATACTGTATGTACTTCTGATAACTTTAGACAACATTCATGACATACATTAAATTTCATAGTTTGTTTGGGAAGGAAGGAAGGAAGGAAGGAAGGAAGGAAGGAAGGAAGGAAGGAAGGAAGGAAGGAAGGAAGGAAGGACCAAAATTGGTAGACATTATAAGATAATAACATTTCTTCTGATAAGGTCATATGTGCAGTCCTGATAAGGTCATACTGTGCATACAATAACATCAGAAGGTAAGTAGACAGATGAGAGAGAGACAAAGAGAAAGAAAGAGAAACAATCTTCTTTATCATAGAAGATGGGAGCAATCTTTGACTTATTTGTCACAGCAAATGACTGCACCTGACTGATTTTGAAGAAAAAATTAGAGAACCCGGCCTGGTTAATAACTGGATAAATATGGCCAGAAGCCATAGTCAAAAATGGAAAGTTGAAGAATATCCCAGAAGAAGAAAACTATTTGCATAATATTACTAGAAAAACTACATGACTTCACGCAGTTTCTAATACAGCAGAGCTTATTTATCTCTTTACTTATTGGTTTATTTAATTTGCCAGTGAAGATAGAAATTTTAAAAAGATGAATTAAGCAGCTGTGTCCTATTTAAAATAGGATTTTCAGAGGCAGAAGTGCTTTTTGAATTGCCATTTTGACCTTTATAGATTTGGTTTTTTTTTTATAAAAAAAAAATAGCGCTACTTGTTCTAAAACATATGAAAGATAGTTAATTTTTTTGCAATTATTTCTGCTTGCACAGGTTGCTTTAAATCTGGAATAGGTCAAGATACTAAGTGCTGTACAACAACATAAGTACATTAAAGGCATACTCGTACTCATAACATTGAAATAAATATTAAATTACTTGAATATATTTTATGATATATAGTATATGAGATACAGCAAACCTTGGTTTCAGACATCACTTTTTCCTATTTTCAGCCCTTGTAGAATGAGTTTGGCAGTTTCACTTATGGACAACAGTTGCTTGATGGCAGATTTAAAACAGTGGGTAACATTAACCATGGCTTATTTTAAAACAAGACAGAATCAGATGGTTTCTGAAGTCATCTGGTCTTAACCCCGTATCTTTTTAAATCATTGTCCCAGATCTGAACAATAAGAAACTGCTTTTACTCTCCCCTACTCTTTAAAATAGGAGAGGGTGTCCCTGGCTTATCACCCTGAACAGGGATGGATAAATATTTACTTTCCATGGCAAGTTAGATGATGAAATAAAATGGAGAGAAAATTTTCAGCCTTTCTCACAATATTATTCTTCGTTAACTTCCAATATGCAATTGGTTCACCCCTGTGTGACAGAGTATCCAGGACTAGACAGTCTGTTTTAATATTATTATGCAACTTAATTAAAATATTTTTAGAAAAATATCCATCCTCAATAGAGTCCTTCCTTCCTTCCTTCCTTCCTTCCTTCCTTCCTTCCTTCCTTCCTTCCTTCCTTCCTTCCTTCCTTCCTTCCTTCCTTTGCCCATCTCACCATCCAATGCAATTCTGGGCTGCTTTTTTAGCAATAATTTGAACAGGATCTCACCTCAGTGATGACTTTGACATAAGGAAGCAGTGAGAAGGCCCAAAATCACCAACAGTGAGGGTGGGATTCAGCCAGTTCACACCATTTCAGCAGATCCAGTAGCTAATTTTTTATTGCCCAGGCCCAGAAAGGACTTCCGGAAGCAGCATCCACACAGAGAACCGGTTGTTCACATATTTGAATCCCACCACTGGAGCCACCTACTGTACAATACAATCTCTTTATTGCACTCTTTCTCATCTCACAACTTGCTCTGGATGTCTTTGTTTAAAATTATTGTTTAGATCAATTGCAGTTTCCAAACTATCTGAAAAGGCAGATCCAGACAAAGCATTTTACAATAATCTGGCTTAGACATTTTTTTTAAAATCCCTTTGAATCAGTTTTGACTCCTGGCGACCTCTTGGACACATCTCTGCACTTTTTTTTGGCAAGTTTTTTTAGAAGTAGTTTGCACTTGCCTGCTTCCTATAGCTGAGAGTGAATGACTGGCTCAAAGTTACCCAGCTGGCTTTGTGCCTATGGACTACAAGTCACATTCACCTAGTTTCTAGCCTGATGCCTTAACCCCAAACTGGCTGGTTGTCTAGTGGATATTAACATTATCTCCTAACTTAACCAGTGAATGTCTAAATATATAACATTCCACTGATAGCTAGGCTGTAGCTCTAGAATGTCATTAAGAAGTGGAAAAATTTGGCAGCTGATTAAGCCAAGAATATCTAAGTAAACGACCATTTTATTCCGTCTGATTTCTAATGTAAATTTCACATTGCTCATGCCATAGTGCAGCACAGCATGCAATCCCACACTTCAGTTGCTCAAAAACAGAAACTGAGATAAAAACCATTATTTATAGATCATTTTGGAACAACTGTATCCAGGCAACTTGTATTATGTTAAGCAAAATATCAATAGCAGGTAGGCCATGTGTTGTCTGTAACTGAAGGGACTCTTGATATGCCGTTACCAACACCTCCCAGTAGCTTGATTGGAATAGCTCAGGAATAGAAGACCACCTGGGAATTAGAAGAATAGGGAGGAACAATCTCCCCAGTCCTCCTTCTGCTAAATGGGTCTCTTTGCAAGCTGTGTGTCTACTTTGACTGCCGTTTAGGGATTAAGCAAGATACCCCACAGCAGCCATTTTGTGAAATTGCTTATAACATGCTCCTCAAATTCCAAATGTATCATTTGGTCAAATAATTATCTACTCATCAGACCAAAGGTAGGGGGAAGGAATCTATTTGATAGCCTGCATTTTAATTCCAAAATACCCAATTCCATCCCCTCATACAATTACTTGCTTACACTTTACACTGAAATCCACATGACTGATTTGAGGCACTAAAATATTTGCTTGCTATGGGTTTTATTCCGAAATCCAAGGATTGATAACGACTACCTCCTTTTATTCATATATTCATATAACAAATTATTTCATAGGAAGGCTAATTTAAGAAGGAGGCCTCCCTGTTCTTACTTGAAAAACTGATTCAGCTCTTGTCTTAAGTATTAGTATCAAGATCTAGAGCAGTCATTGGTGCTCTCTATTCTGCATTAACAAGATTAGAGATGTTGCATCCAGTTCTGGCAGCGTATTTTAGGAAGCATGTTGACAAAAATCAAATGATAAAAGCTGGAAGAAAAAACTCACAAGGAATGGTTGGTGGTATTGGTCTGTCTAGCCTGGAGAAGACTATGGGGAGATACATTAGCTATCTTCAAGTATTTGAATTAGGATAAATCAGAGTCACTCCAGAATATCAGACAAGAAACCATTGGTGTAAATCACAAAGAAGTAAATTTTGACTGGATATCAAGAAAAATGTCCCAACAGCTCTTTCAATCCTAGATAGATTTTTTGGGGAAGTGATGATTTCTCCTCTGGTTGACCCTATGCTGTGGATATTGTAGTAGCAGATTCTAGGACTTGGTGAGGGGTTGGATTAGATGCCCTCTAAAATCCTTCCATCTTTTCTGTGGTATGATTAATTATCTCCTTTTTGTATATAGCTATATGCATACAGAAGCAAGGAGTATCTCATTTCCCTCAGGAGACAAAGACTTTGTTTCTGATTGCCAATCTCTATGACTACAATTTATCTCCATTCTGTATGCATTTGGGGCATAAATTATTGCCCAACTAATATCATTCCTGCAAAGAGCCTCAGTTCAGATTTTGCATCCAGCTAAAATATTGGATGAGATTCATGACTAGATTCTGAAAAATTGCTATTTTCTTCTATCAAGAGTCGCCATATGGTGATGCTGAGAAAATAGTGTTTTGTTGTAGTTTCCTTCCTGTAAGCCAGATGATGTTGCTAAGGCTGCTGAATGATAAATAAGATGGTTCCTTGCTCCTGTGGTGCCTTCAACATTCTCTGCTCCTGTCCCTTAGAAATCTTTTTAAGCTGATACAAAATGAATGCAGATTTTTAAATACATGTACTCTCAAGTATGTCTAAGTCCTCTAAAGAAAATTGTGCGAGATTTAGAGCTGGAGAATGTCACTCACATTGTGCCAGAATTGAAAAAAAAAGTTCTGTATAATTATCTTTCCCATAGCTGAAAGACATGAGCTGTGTTTTACTAGCCACATCCAACCTTCATTGTGGCCCACTCTGTGAATCCCATGCTCTGTAAAATTTCTTTTACAGTAATTGTCTTCTGCTTTGCATGGTGACTTTAATGGTGTGCAGGATTATCATGTGAAAGCGGTGCATGGGCGTGATTATTCCATGGGGATTCTTCCAAAATCCAGCCAACCTTTGGGTGGGAATGTGATTGATGGGGAGAGAAGGTAAACCAGACTATTGCTGTAAGCTGCTGCTGCTGCTTCTCAGAAAATGTTACCAAAACAGATACTGTAGATAGATAGGTATGGAGGGAGGGAGGGAGGGAGGGAGGGAAGACAGACAGACAGACAGACAGACAGACAGACAGAGAAGAAGAAGAAGAAGAAGAAGAAGAAGAAGAAGAAGAAGAAGAAGAAGAAGAAGAAGAAGAAGAAGAAGAAGAAGAAGAAGAAGAAGAAGAAGAAGAAGAAGAAGAAGAAGAAGAAGAAGAAGAAGAAGAAGAAGAAGAAGAAGAAGAAGAAGAAGAAGAAGAAGAAGAAGAAGAAGAAGAA
>NW_015387542.1:148295-165271 GCF_001527695.2 Protobothrops mucrosquamatus
AGAAGAAGAAGAAGAAGAAGAAGAAGAAGAAGAAGAAGAAGAAGAAGAAGAAGAAGAAGAAGAAGAAGAAGAAGAAGAAGAAGAAGAAGAAGAAGAAGAAGAAGAAGAAGAAGAAGAAGAAGAAGAAGAAGAAGAAGAAGAAGAAGAAGAAGAAGAAGAAGAAGAAGAAGAAGAAGAAGAAGAAGAAGAAGAAGAATGGGTGGGTGGGTAGGTAAGTGGATGGATGGATGGATGGATGATAGAGAATCTGCAACTAGCTATGGTGATACCAAAATATTGAAACATGATGTGCGGTTACAATAGAAACCCTTTCATATTTGCTTTTCAAAGTTTTCCCCCAGAGATGCCAATAGTCACTTGCACTTTTGGAAAATGAAATAGGTTGTTCACCCTGTTCTAAGTTGGAGTGTTGAACATCATAACATTATAGAAGCTGTCAAAGAAGCATCTTAAAATGATCTTGACTGTGCCTGTACGAATGATCTTTGTTTTTGCTTACCATGTTTGTACACTGCCAAATGTGCAAAAGACTCCTGGCATTTTCCAAAAATTTCTACTAAGATGATGAAGAGGACAGGAGCATGGGACTGGCTGATTACCCTTGTAATTATATGATTTGTTGTGTTACAGGAATATTTTGGGGTGGCACTTACTGAGATGGAGATTGGACTTGGTTTTTGGACTTGTTCAGGCTGTTCCTAGAGAGGTGAGCTGGAGGATGGAAAGCAGTTGTGCAATAGCTTCAGAGGATCTTAAATGAAGTTGATTATCTGGATCCCTTTCATCAAGGATTCAGACTGCTAAATATTGGATGGAAATGCCACTGGTCACACTTTTGATTGATCTCTTGTGAGGGGGGAGAATGGGGATTGTGCACCCATCCTTGCCTTACTTGACTTCATTGTGGTTTTCATTACCATTGACTCCTTCTAGATAAGCTTAAAGGGGATGAGAAGCATTGTGTTGTGCTGGCTTGCCTCCTTTCTTCAGGGTCAATCTCAATGGTGATTGGATGGGGAGCGCCCCTATTGTGTGGGGTTCCACATGGTTCAGTGCTCTCTCTGCTCCTATTCAACATCTACAGGAGATTGTTGGGTGAGCTCATCCACTGCCATTAAGTGAAGTCTCATCTCCACCCCAGTTAATTAAGCAATGTTTGTGCCCATCTTTTCCTGGTGTTTGGATGGGGAACAACAGACATCAGCCGAACTCTGGCAAGACTGAATTACTTTGGGTTTGTGGATCTGCTAGTTCTAGGACTACACTATCTTTAATGCTGCACGGGGTTGCCCTGTCCCAGACAGATCCAGTGTGGAACCTGCAGGGTCCTCCTGGACCAGGGGTCTTCAAACTTGGTGCTTTTATGACTTTAGTGTGCCTGGCTGAGGAATTCTGGGAGTTGAAGTCCACAAGTCATAAAAGGGCCAAGTTTGAAGACCCCTGTCCTGGATTCGTGACTCTGCTCAAAGTTGCATGATAGGTTGCTATAGTAACTAAGTGGACCTTGGCACAGTTTGATATTGTGCTCCAGTTGTGTCCATTCCTAAGTGGGAGGCTCTGCTTATAATCACTCATATCCTAGCCAACTCCCAGTTGAATTACTGTAATGTGCTGTACATGGGGCTGCCCTTGAAGAGTATCTGGAAAATGTGCAAAATAGAGGTGGCTGCTACCCAGTGTGAGAGGGTGTGTGAGATTGCACAATGGTGGAGGAGATATGATGCATGTGTGGCACAGCTTTGGATAGCACTGATGAGTGAGGCAGGGTGTTCAAGAAAGTGCAAATGGTCAGGGAGGCACAATGTGATTGCAGCAAAGCTGAATAATGGCATGCAGATGAGAAAAACTTACTCAACCAACTTGAGATCTTCCCTGCCAGCTTCCATATTGACTTTGTGGGAAACCAGCAGGGAAGGTCTCAAATCATGATCACATGATTTGGCAACCATTAGTTTGCCAAGTGCCCAGATTGCAATCCCATGTCCTTCAGAATGCTGGGACAGAGAGAACTTTAAGACTAATCATAACTATCACTTGTTTAACGCCAACGTAGTCATATTGTTAACCGAGGACTATCTTTCCCAGAATCTTCCAAGGATTTGATTTGTCCTACAGTATATGACCAAATACTCTCTTCTTGGAGATCTATATTTTATTTACTAACACACTCATTCAGATTAAGCTGTGTGGATCCTGATTTCTCTCTCTGATCCCAAAGAAATTTTCAATCAATAGAATATTAATTAAAATTATCACTCCGAGTTGCTGGAAGTCAAGCAGCATATAAATTTAATACTAATTATTGACAGTCTATTGAAATCTATTACAGTCTATTATTAAATGCCAGTCAGAACAATATTTGGGGGCTTCTTTCTTTTATATGTTAATATAGTATTTTGGCTATAATTCACTTGCCAGAAGAAATTTCTGAATAATCAAATGCATTATACTGTTAAAAAAGACCCTGAAATCTGATGTCTTTTCACATCTGATTCATATTCCCAAATAATTAAGGATAGGATTCTTTCTAAGGTCATACAAGTTTGTTTCATTTTCATTCCCCGGTTTTTCCTCTTAATTATTATATGCCGTGTCCTTATGATTCTAAGGATTCATTTGATTTGATTTATTTGATTCCTATTTCCACTGCTACTGTTGCTTTCTCAGTTGCCAGGAACCAGAACTAACAGGAGAGCAAACCATTAATTGTCTCACAGATCTGATTTTTCATTCTGCCAGGCACGCTTATCAAATATCATTCTACTCAAATTGAATTTCCTAACTGGCTTGTAAATGCATCACTCTACTGACTCAGTCGGCCAACTATTTGTGCCAGACTTCCAGAGTTTAGATCTACTGCTTGTGACTTAAGTGAGATAAAACTGGCTTAAAGTCAATTGTTCCCATTTAAATGGCTTTCGGTTTCATATTTCCCGATACAATCACACATCAATAAGCTAAATTATAACTGCCCTTTTATCTATAACCCAGAAACACATTGAACATTTTTTTTACAGGGAAATAACTGGTCAGTCCAGTTTTGTACCATTCTCAAAATTGTGCATCTGCTTGCAAGAGGGGAAAACAAGATGAGCATTTCAAGAGATGACACAGTGAGATTGGAGGTATGATTTTTATTATTATTCAATAATGTATAAGATCCTACATAGTATAAGTATGCTATGCTATGAATTTGTATCTCTGAGAAATACGTATTCAAAGCTTCAGCAGTCCTGAAAGAGAAACTTAGTTATTAGATTCATGACTTGAGACACGGTGGAGTCTTTTAGCTCCATGGTAGGAAGAGAATATTTTTTTTGTCTTCTTAGCCTTGAAATTTTCTCATGCTATACTAAATGAATCAGAGGCAGAAGAGCCTTATCAGAGATCCTAAGGAATCTACTTGTAGAAGGAATAAAATTGGGACAATCGGACAGCTACGTTGTTTTCTTATACATTTGTTTCCAATTCAAGGTGCTGGTTGTCATCTTCAAAGCTCTTCATGGCTTGGGACTAGATTATTCGAAGAACCATCTTATCCTGGTCACATCAACCCAACCCACCAGAACAGGGAGGCAGAGAATGCTATGGGTGTCCTCTACTAACGAGGTCCATCTTCTCCACAGTGGCTCCCTCCTGCAGAGATTGGCCCCCACTTTGACATTCTTTTGGAAGTCCCTAAAGACCTGGTTTTGCCAATAGGCCTGGAGACCCTAGAGTGGGATGGAACCCATCAAGTTGCTCATTTGATTTTTATCATCAGGGGGATGGGGGGGGGTTATTGTTTTTTAATTGTTTTTATATTGGGTTTTTATCTTTGTAAGCCAACCAGAATCATTGAGAGTAAGTTGGGCAGCCATATAAATTTTAATGAATAAGTAAATAAAATTAGACTAATGCTAGCCTTCAAGCTTTCCTCTGAAGAATATCTATAGGACAACCTTCTCCATCCTGACACTTTCCAGACTGTTTGATTTCCAATTCATCATCCACAGCCAGAAGGGTTTCATGAATGAATCTTCCCAAAGTCTTCTGGATATTGCAAGCTGCAAAGAGTTAACCAGGCAGGTTCACTTTTGTCCTCTTCCACCCATTGCCCCTTGATGTGCTTTGTATCACTGGTTCTTGTTTATTCTCTTGTTAACATCCAGAGAAGTATACATAGTACTTTTTATCCAATTTGATAATGTTTGTAAGGTATTCAACCAGTCAAGTTTGATATTTGAGGAAATGAAAACCAAGATTGTCTTTGTTGCATATTTTGAAGACTGCATTTTTACTTCTTCCTCGCCATCCAACTATTAAGTAATTGAGTCTAAGGACTAGCAGATGCCAAATATGGTGGGACAAAGGAAGCAGCACTAAAAAGAATATCCTGGTGGAGTTGAATTAACTGGATTAGCTATTAGATCTAAAATTTTTAATATAGTCTCAGGGTTGCCTGCCATTCAGGACCAGACCAACTATGGACTGCTATGATTTTATCCGTAAATGTGTGGATCAAAGAGGTGTTGAAATAGCAGATAAAACAATGTCAAGACAGCATTGCAATCATCTAATCAAAGTCATTCCCTTTAATATTTGTGTTGCAAACATGGATATAGTGACGGGCTTTGATTTGAATAGTCTTAATTATTTTGATCAACTCTCCCCCCTCTATATAGATCTGTGATAGAGCTGAATAGTACTTAGTATGCATCACATCCAGGATATGTCATTGCATTAAAAATTCCATTCGGGGATCTTGGAGGAATGTTGAAACACAAGTGGAGGAAGCCAGCACTTCCAGAGAACCAGTCCTTACATTGCAAAAAGGTAAAGGTAAATCCCCTGTCCCGTCCTATCCAACTCTAGGGGGTGGTGCTCATCTCCGTTCCTTAGCTAAGGGAGCCAGCATTGTCTGAAGACACTTTCCGTGATCATGTGGCCAGCATGACTGTACGTCGAAGCACTTGGATTGCTGTTATCTTCTCACTGAAGTGGTACTTATTGATCTACTCACATTTGCAAGCTTTCGAAATGCTAGGCCGGCAAGTAACAGGAGCTCACCCCATCGTGCAACATTCTGGTTCCAAACCCGGGTCCGTCAGCTTTCCAGTCTTTAATCACTGAGCCATTGTTCCCCATTACATTGCAAAGCGTGATTTATTTAACAAGCCAAAATTGGAAGCATCTGTACAATATTATAAGAAGGCATCAACCATAGCTTACAAAATATACTGGCTGGGTTCACATATTATGGCACACTATCCTATGGCTTATGAGAACACGTCAAGCCAAAGAGGGAATAAGTTTCAAAGAAAGAATAGGACTTCCAAGAGAAATCACCAACATTGTCAGAAGAATAAACCTGAGGCAGCAGTACTTAACTAAACTAAAACTAAACTGAAATTGAAGCAGCTGCATTGTAAAAGGTGGCTTTTAAATGTCAAAAAGTGGCTTTTAAATATAAATTTTGCTACATAATTGGAACAATGCTTTAGGGTTGAATATTACATTCAGTCAAATTTAATCTGCTAGTTTTTTTTTGTTGCTGGATCACTTTCAGGTTTACAAAGGCTTGCATGGAAAAGCTTTTGGAATCACTGTAAGAAAAACACAATTGTTTTTAATTATCCACATTTTAGCAATAATTGGGGAAGCTAGGAATAAAAAGTAAAGTGTAAGGCTTCAAACAGCTGCAATTCAAGCTGTCTAGAATGAGTAATTTTCAGAAATATCTTGAGTTTGCTGTTTCCTGTAGCTGTAGATGTGGCAGAACAAGCCTACTTTCCCCATCAACTATATGTAACACATACTTCTGTAAAATGTAGTGGAAGTTATTGGTGCATTTATTTCTAAAGCAGTGAAACTTTATTGTGACATTTGATGTCGTAGCAGCATCTTCAGGAATATTGGCATGGGGGAGATATCAGCAAGTTCAGCATTCCTTTTGATGTATATGTCATGCACAAGCTTTGATTGTATTTTTATGATTTTTTAAACTCCCCCCCCGCAGACTCCCCTAACTAATCTATACAAGGACTGTATACAGATGTAAAACACTAAGTCAGTGGTGGCAAACCTATGGCACGGGTGCCAGAGGTGGCACTCAGAGCCCTCTCTGTGGGCACGCGCGCTGTCGCCCCAGTCCTAGGCCTTCAGCTGGGTTTTATAAAACCTTTTCACTTTAGGCCTCCACCGCCGTGTGCAAAAAAAAAAAGGTTCAATCAATCAGTCAATTTCAACTTCTCGCGGGGAAAAAAAAAGATCTTGCAAAGTTGGAATTGATTGATTGAACTTTTTAGTCCCACCCAGTCTGCCGTTACCACCGCAGCCATGCCCACCCAATGGGCCACACCCACCCAATGGGCCACACCCACCCGGCACCCGCCGATGCATAAGTGGGTTTTGGGTTGCAGTTTGGGCACTCGGTGTCTAAAAGGTTCGCCATCACTGCACTAAGCTATCTGTTTGTCTGTATTATTTTCTATACAGTACTAAAATATTATAATTTCCTGATCAAATATAGTAAAATAAATGAAATAAAATGGTGATTGGAATGAGTTTCAACCAGACATGGCTTTATTTATTTATTTAAAACATTTATATAGTGGGCCCATCTTATATCAGATTCTGGGTGGCTCTCATTCGGGAAGCTTGCTAAAATGCATTTTAGGTGTATCTGGAACTGATTTTTTTTTAAATGTCTCACTGTTGGTGTGGATATATTATATATACAAGATTTTTTATTTTATCTTCACCTTGGACCACTACGTTTCAACTACTAACATTTGAGCATAACTGCTAAACTGTCAAGATAGATTCATTAACTATAACCGTTATACTTGCTTTTAAAATCATTGTCCTATTGAACTAGTTTTGTATTTTATTTTGTTTTGTTTCAGAACAAAAGTTATATTTTGATAGGATAAAGTTGGAAAGCCATGGACCACAATGTCAAGATGGCAACTGACTTGATTACTGTGCTCTACAAATTAACATTTGGATTTCAAATGAAAATAAAATGCAATACTCTGGTATAATATTTTATCTTGAGGGAATATTTAAAATTATTTAATAAAACTATAGGCCAGTGGTCCCCAACCTTTACAGCTTGGAGGCCCGTTGGGAGGAGGAAGAGGGGAACCAGCCCATGGAAGCAGTGGGCCAGCACGCACATATGTGTGCATGTGCGCACCAGCCTGCAACTTGCGCAAGTTGAGCTGTGTGCAAGCACTTGCATGTATGCTGTCCTGCCGCTTGTGCATACCAAGCTCTGTGCGTGCGTTCACTGGCCAGTGTCATGTGTCTGATTAATGAAACACTTCAAAGAACTTTCAGGCATTTTTTAACCTAAAAAGCCTTTATTAGTGTTACGGAGTGTCAGCACGGCATGGAGAAATGCCAAGATCTGAATTTCCCTTCCTTTGCACATAACATTCCAGGCATTTCCCCTCCCCTATTTTGGGGTCATGATTCACATCTTCCAATTAACCTGGAGGGCAAAGATTCACTTCTGTTCCCTTCCGCACTTTTCTCTCCTCTCCCCTTCTCCTCTGAATTAACTCTAAAAGTACCAGACAGTTCTGCATAGTTTGTCAAAGCAAGAATATTCAATATTAGCAGCATTGACAGCCAGCCTCTCAGATGGCCCAGGTCCAAACGGGCCACAGCCTCGTGGTGGGCCTCGGGGGCTGGGTATCCCTGCTATAGGCCTTAACATTATGGAATACTGAATGGTAAAAGTTATCTGACATACTTTGGATATATTGACATGGTGCACCATCCCAAAAATTACAATATATGCATATCTTGATTAGAAATGCGTGTGCTTGCTCCATATTAAAAGTTTCTTTTAAAAGAAAAGTTTAGAGTCAAAGAAATTTTAACTTCTACATGTCTTTTAAAAATTCATTATCTTCAAATGCCAAACTCTAACAGCTATATACCTCCTCTCCCAGGTAAGATATGGATAGGCCAATGTGAAAATATATTCATTTTATGGTAAGACCATGTTTCCAGAATTAAGTGACAAGAATATCAGTCTCCTCCACTGACAAATGAAGATTAATTGGATTCATACATGAATTAAGAGATCACATTTACTCAGATTTGAGGCATTAACATTTATAATATTCTCCATTATTTCTTAGAACTTTTCTTACCTAATGAAAGACGTTGTTCTTTTCCCGTCTCATTCTTGAGTGCTTTAAATATTTTTCAATTTTGCCTCCATGTGATGCTTTTGAATATTCATGGTTTTGTAAAATGGTAGAAGATGCTGATCATTTATTTTCTTATCACGCATTGTAATGGTGTATGGCAGTGATGGTAAACCTTTTAGAGACTGAGTGCCCAAAAACTGGCTCCACCCCTGCTCCAACACCTGCCCCACCCCTGCCAAACCCCTGCCCCACCCCCACCCTGTCCCCCACCCCGCCTGCCCGCAGGGCCACTCACCGCCTCCAGGGCCTGCCACAGATTGCCCAAGCAGGCCAGCAGTGCCATGGCGGCCATGCCCTCTGCCTGCGCCCCGCAGCATCAACTGTGCAGGATGGGGCGTGAGGGCAGAGTCTTGTCTACACTGCCTGGATGCCATGTCCTTGACTGCGCTGCTCCATGTGGGCCACGCTCGGGGGCGACTCTCCTCCAGGGTCGCTGCTGATGAGGAGGGGATTGTGGGGGGAAGTGAGACTAGGGCAACGGCATGTGTGCCCACAGAGAGGGCTCCGAGTGCCTCCTCTGGCACACGTGTCATAGGTTCGCCACCACTGGTGTATGGGATTGACTTGGATGAAGGTATACTGCCTACTGAACGGTCAGATAAGAAAAAGCCTAGCCCACAGCTGCATAGTGGGCAGAGCAAGAGACTCAGGTGAGACTCTCCCTAAATTATCAGGCTATAAACTTGAGAATTGTACTTTCAGACTCATAAGATTCTGTTAATGTGGCTTTGCAATAAAGTAGCATTAACTTATCCATCCATGCTTCCCATCTGGTCTACCTGGTAAGGTTGACACACCTCACTCTGCAGGTCCTCTAACTACGCATATTTCCAGATTTAGAAAACTCATGAGAAGGAATCCCCAGCTCTTGTCTTCTGGGACTGAATTGAACTGTGGGTGCTGACTGTGATTAACTGTTCAGCAAAGATAAGATACATTCTTTTCCATCAACCTGAATGAGAATGTTTGGAATAGCTATAGAATATATTCCATTCCACTGAGGACCTGTATACTGCAGGAGCAAGAAAGAGGGCTGTGAAAATATCTACAGACCCCTCACATCCTGGACATAAACTGCTTCAGTTTCTTCCCTCAAGACAATGCTACAGGGCATTGCATGCCAAAACAACCAGACACAAGGACAACTAATTCCCACAACACTGTCAAACTACTTAGTAAAGCTGTATTACTATTATTCTCCTCATCTTTCCTATTACCTATCCTTATCTTCTTATGACTATAACTTTGTTGCTTGTACGGGTATCTTATAATTTATATTGTTTTATTTAGTATCCTGTATGATTTATGTTGTTTGCTTAGCTGGTATCCTGTGACTAGCACTAAGTGTTGCATCTTATGATTTATGATGAAGTGTTGTATTTTATGATTTATGATGACTGTTTTTTATGTTGATTATGATCATGATTTATCACTATTGCTTTTATGTTCACTGAGAGCTTATGCACAGGAGACAAATTCCTTGTGCGTCCAACCACACTTGGCCAATAAAGAATTCTATTCTATTCTATTCTATTCTATTCTATTCTATTCTATTCTATTCTATTCTATTCTATTCTATTCTATTCTATTCTATTCTATTCATAATGCACTGCTTAGAATATTTGTTTGATAGCTTGGGTTTGAAGTCCTAACATCAAATGATAATTTTGATTTCTTAAATTTATATGCTATGTCATAAATGCACACTGGTTGCCAAGTGCCCAAATAACATTCAGGTAACTGTGGGGAGTCTGTGATGGTCCCAAGTTCAAAGGCTGGTTATATATCTTCTTTTTCAGCATCCTTGTAAATGTGAACAGCCATTGAACAAGCAGTCAGTAAGCGAAGACTACTGTATGGATTTTAGAAGAAGATTCTTTGCTGTTTCTGGTTCTCTGATTCATTACTAGGATAACGCTTCAAGATAGGGCAAACAGAAGCAACTCTGTCTGGGAAAATATATAGAGAATTTATCGGGCATTCATCAGTTCAATTGCCCTTTCTCCTCTGATATCAGCTTGCCAGCTTCACTTAAAAGTCATCCTTGGGTAGAGGGTACAGCTGCCTATAGAAGGAAGAAGGAAATGAAAGATTTAGTAGAGCCATAATTTGATAGCTGTGTATCTTTTGGCTTGTTTTTTCCTCTTGTCTTTATAACTCTGTCTGCTTTATCTTTTATCAACCAAGGGGTGGGGTGGTACCGAATAGTCATTCTGCAAGCATCATTGGCTCTTTACAGCCATATAATCCCTATTTTATATCCAACAAAGTGTGCTGCACTCCATAAAAACTTAACCCAATACATCTGTTAATCTTTATGGTCCAGCAAGAATTGAAATATGGTCAAATTAAGCCATTGATCCAGTCAGTTCAGCATTATCTTTACTGACCACTAGTAGCATGTTAGTCTTTGCCAACCCTAGATAAAGCTGCCAAAGTTTCGTGCTGAGCCTTGTATGCAAAGCAATTGCTTTAGTGCAGAGTGATGGCCTTGCCCCATTTTTTTAAAAAAACCACATACATCTAGATAAGCTATGTGTGGTTAAAAGGGTTTCTCTTTCATAATCAAAGTGTAGTGACCGGGATACTGCTTCCTAGGAAGACAGGGAAAGAGAGGACAATGGCTCAATAAATAATGGAGCATCTTAAGGTTATGTATTTCATGAGCCATATATAAAAGAAGGCATTTCTGTGTCTTAGTAATGGTGTAATGATTGACCAAACCATAAATTAAATGCCATTTTCTTCAAGAGAAAATGCAGACCTAAATTAGCAGAAAGAAAGAAACAGCAGGCAACTAAATGTTTTAATTTTCAAAGGAATCACAAAACCTGTGCAGCTCCTTGAATTATATGAGATAGAAATCAGAACTGAATCTCTTAAACCAAGGCAACTTATAATTTAAATAGATCCCTTTATTGTGGTATTCAAGGAAAAAAAATCTTCTAAGACTCCTCCTAGAAATTTGTCTTGATTCTTCCACTTATGCCCAGTACTTTGTGCACTTCAGTAATGTTCAGAAATCCTTCCAAGTAAAGATATATCCATCTTTTATGCCAAACAGCTAATTCATCATCATCAGATTCAGTCAAGCAATGATGGAGGAGCCCAGGGAGAAGGGAAAGATAAAAAAAAAAAACACCAGAAGTTTACTAATCATTTTAAACCCAAGGAAGCATAAAGGTCAGCACAACTAAAAAAAAAAACACAACCCGAGGTAGAGAGTCTCTTATTTATAAGTTCATTTGTCTTCCTTGTATACTGGTTTTCTTCTGGTCAGAGCAAACCATGTAGAAGCAGTGCATAAGGTTAAAGAAAACAAAACAAAACAAAATTCATTTGGGTGTAATTCAAAAAATAGTCAGTGAGCCAATCAGTCAGTAAAGCAGCCACAATACAGAGAAAATAGATCAACCAAATACTATTGAAAGCAAGAGAAATCAGCTGTTCCTGAGCTCTCCAGAGACAGCATATTACAGTTTGCTGTCTATCCATTCCTACCCTCTTCCATTTTGTTTATAGCTTGTATTTCTGAGATTTGTCAATAATTGGCATTATAAGGAGAGGCTGGAGCAAGACATCACAGGGTGTTTATTGGTGATTTATTTATTTATTTATTTTTATCCCACCGTTAGATTAATTTTCATCATGCCCCCATAGAAAGACCCTTTAGAACTTTAAATTTGACCTGCCAGTTACACTGGGAAACAACGTTATGAAAACTATGCAAAACAAATACCATGTTGCAAGACTAATCATGGCAGCTAAAAGAACCCGGAGCACTAAAAACAATCCAATCGAATCAGAAACAGACTAACAAAAGAAATCCCAAAGGAACTCAATTCCTTAGATAATACAAAATTTGATATTCAACAACCCATACCCAGAAATGTATAGGAAAAGCATATTTAAACAAATGCTTTACTTACTCATACAAAAGTTAAAATGGACTTCCTCTGAAAGGACATGACCATCAGATAAACACAAAACACATACACACCCTCTTCCCTATAGAAATCTTAGACCCCATTGTCAAAACTCTGTAGCCTACCTTTTCAAAAGCCAAGCTCTGTGCTGTGCTCTTGGAAACAAAATTCTCCTTTTCAAGCAGCGTGTTCTTTTCCACTTTGGGGACCAGTCCCCTTTGATCTTCTGACACCATCTTTATTTTTTTAAAAAAAATAATTTCAGGTGGCGAACATATCTAATACTCCTTCTTCCTTCTATTTTCCCCACAACAACAACCTTTTGAAGTGGGTTGGGTTGAGAGAGAGAGAGAGAGAGAGAGAGAGAGAGAGAGAGAGAGAGAGAGAGAGAGAGTGTAACTGGCCCAAAGTCACCCCAGCCAGCTTTCATGCCTAAGGCAGGACTAGAACTCACAGCGTCCTGGCTTCTACGCCAGCACCTTAACTACTAGACCAAATTGGCTCTAGATATGCATAGATCTTCATGTTCAAATGAGGTGATTGGTCAGAGCGTTATAGGGTTACCTAGAAATATAGGGTTACCTAGAAATAAGCACTGAGCTAAATAAGATCTATATCAAAGCAGATGTGCACCAAATTCTGCTGTTGGGATATATGTATCTTTATTTACTTAATACATTTATTTGATATGTTTATATGTATTTAATACATTTATGCAGCATATTGTTTCATATGTTAATGTTTCTTAGAGTGATTATGCAGTTGGTCAGTGTATATTCCATTTTTAAGTCCTTTTGTACTTGGAATAATGCAAAAGTTTTCTAGGTTCTAAAGATTGGCTCAAACATTGGATGAAATCAAATGTATGATTTAAAAAATCTCACACCGGTCTTAGAGTAACTTTATATGAAGAAATACACCCTTACACTCTGTAACACTGATTTAGGCAAATCAAGCTATTTTGCATACAAATTTGCACATTTTGCATATTTTAGGAAATTGTTAATAATCAGAGTCTAAATTCTCAAATACTGTACACAAAACTACCAGAGCTATCCTGCTGTTTGAAATGGCAGATATAGATGTGGATGATGTAGAGCAGAGGTCCCCAACCATTTGGGCACCAGGGACCAGTTCCGTGGAGAGAGGTTTTTCCACGGACCGGAGGGAGCGTGGTTTTGTGTGCTGCCTGCATCCCACGGATGGGGCTTTGCTTGTTTGTGCGGCCCGGTTGCTGGCATGCCACGGCCCGGTACTGGTCTACAGCCCGTAGAGATATAGATATCCCTTAGTATCCACCTCTTTCCTTCCCACTTTCCAAAAATCACTGCTATGATGTTAATATGTCAATTTTTCCCCCCACATAAACTGATAAGTGGCTTTAGATCCATTTCAACGGTACAGCTGGAACCACAGAAGGAATAGCTAAATCACAATGTCATTGAGAAATGCAAACAGAATGAAAAACTTTCCAAGTCCTGTTTGGGATGAGAAAGCTGAGAAAATTGTACAATGTAACAAAGTTAGGTGAACTTCAAAGCTACTTGCCTGGATCAGCCTGTATGACAATTGATTCATTTGCTTTATTTAAAATGTATATGCTTCTAGTCATCTAATCATACAGAATCCTCCAGATGCTAGAAGATTAAGTACTGTTTTCCATCTCCAACAGTCAGGAGACAATTGATCTGGTAAAGCTGCAAAGAAGGTCATCTTTATTTATTTGCTTGTATAGTTTTTACTTTATAGGGTTGCCCAATCAGCAAGTGATTCAAGGTCCTCCGCCTCCCATAATATTTTTGAATACAGAAGTTCTTCTTACCTGTCATTATTACTACCCATAATTAGCTGTGTTTGCAAATCCTCTACAACAGTCCACCAGTTTTCAATAAATGTTCTTTATCTCTCAGTGTTGAGAGTTCTCCAGTACTTTCTGTCCTGGAAATCACTACACCAAGGTCTGTTAAAAATCAACTTGAACATGACTTGCTTGTGATATCAATATCAAGCCAATAAATAGTGTTCAGTAGAAGGCTGGTATGTTTTCTAAACTTCCCACTGTCATATGTACTAAGATTCTTAAAAATGTCATATGCACTAATATGTTCTGCCATATGTACCAAGATTCTTAAAAATAAATAAAGCTTAACTCCATAATCTGAATTTTAGATTGTCATTCTATACTTCTATAGATTGTCCTTCTATTTATTTGCTTTATTTGCTTATGACTTAAAATTATATACAAACCTTGCTACTTATACTACCCTACCCCACCAAAGCAATCAGCTAAGAATAACTTTATTTGCTCATTGTGCCCCTTTGTATCATCAAAAACAACAAAAACTCAGAGGGCTTTGTTGAACAGAAATATCAACTCTGTTCTCCAATATAAGCTAAAACTTAAAACAATTCTCAAATGAGCACCCCTCATTGTTTGGAACAATTTAAGAGAAAATTCCTTTCCTGTCTTGAACACCTGGGCTCTAAAAGCCCAGGCATTTTAAGAAGGATTTCTCTGGCTGTTTTTAATTCAACACTAAAATAATAACATCAACAAGTATAATTTAGCAAAATCATGTCAATTCTTTCTGAGAAGAAAAAAAAAAGCTCCAGTGCTAAATTATTCCAAATTATCTGTCTACTAAATAATCGGTCTATTGTGTGTCTTTACATAATTTTAAAATGGTTTGTTTTAAGAGAAGGAATTTCTGACAGTCTTTAGAGCCATTATATACTGAGCTAAATTCGTTTCAAGAAGAGGAATCTGCACATTTCTTTGAAAGGAATTCTGAATGGTTCAAATGCTTCCTTTAGTGGGCTGCTATATATGAGTTTTCTTGTTTTGGTAAGAAATGCAAATGTTTAATGTGAATGGCACAATTCTATGCTAACTCCAAGCTCAAGAATATTTTGTGAATCAGACATAGATATAATCAGGGCTTTTTTTGTCATAGAACGCCCAGAACGGAGTTCCGGCACCTTTTTTAGATGGAACCTTGTAGGGTAGGCAAGGCGGGTTGTATGACATGTGTGAGTTCCGGCACCTTTTTTTTTTTTTTTTTTTTTTTTTACAAAAAAAGCACTGGATATAATGAATTTAACAAATTCTCTCTTCTCTCCTGTTAAATCACAGCTCCTGCTCCCACTCATTATAAAGTATCCTAGAGGCCTAAGATTATCTTCTGATTCGCCATTTTCTACTTTTTTTTTCTGAGCCCTAGATTTGGTAAAAATTGAAGCCAGTGGCTGGCATATTATATTGATCAATGATCGAGACATTTTGGATTAAAATTTGGTGGAATATTCAAAATGTTTTTAAGAAAAAGATAAAGTTTACACCGCAGATATTTTTGTTAGGTATTATGGAAGATTTGGATGTTAGAGAAATGAATTTGATGTTGAATCTTATAACGGCTGCAAGACTACTAGTAGCTCAATATTGGAAAATGGAACGTCTGCCCACTATAGAAGAATGGTCACTTAAAGTCTCAAATTTAGCAGAAATGGCCANATATATTTCGGTTTGGAGAAGATGGATAGATTATATTGAGAAGAAATATGGGACCAAAAAGTTCCATTTGGTTTTTGAGTGAATTTTAGAGTATTATTGTTGTTATATAGTTATACAGTTTATTTATCTTTATTTTTAATTATTAATATGATATTATTATTGTGTCTAATCTTAGTATATTTTATGTTACAAAGAGAGTAAAAGGATTTTACAGACTTGTTATTCTAATAATTGATTAATGTTAGTTAGAATATGATTATCTTATTGTTAACCCTGTGATTAGCTCTGGGAAGTGGGGGGGAGGGAGGGGGGAGGGGGAGGGAGGGTTTTGGAGAGGGGGGTAATTATATTGTAAAACTTTTATAAAACTTTTAATAAAAAAAAATGATCGAGAGAATTCACCATAGCTAATTTTATCTCTCATCAGGCTTCCCTGGAACAAGATAACACCCTCTATTTGCATATTTGCTTCCAAAAGTAAGACATGATTCTTTAGGGAAGGTTATTTGTTTAAGGATTAAGAGAAAACAAATACAACAAAAAGAACTTTGTAGAACAGAGGTTAAAAAGATCCGGAGCAAATTTCTATCATATGTTTTCACACATAGGTGCACACACACCAACGTACATGCGGTCATCAGATTTGGTTCAAATATCATACCATCTCCAGTATTATTCACATAAAATCACTGGATTAAAAATAAAGATTGTTAAAGAGTTCAGCGCTTAAAGATGGAAAAGGGCAAGAAGTAACAGGACAATCTAGGGTAGTTCCTTCTGAATGCAGACATATAGAGCTATGAAATTCAAGTTTAATACCATATATACTCGAGTATAGGTCGACCCGAATATAAGCCAAGGGACCGATTTTCCCACAAAGAACTGGGAAAAATTGGTGACCCGCGTATAAGCCGAGGGGGCATTTTGGCTGTTCCTCCCTGGCCGTCTTGGCCTCCCTAGCCCTGTCGGTGAGCGCCCATCAGGGCGCAGCGTCGCCAGGCCTCCCCTCTTCACGCGAGGCATCTGGCGGTCCCCCTCGCGTTGGCTGCGGTGGCCCGGGGTATTCCGTCCCGGCCTCGACACGCAGCGCCGCAGGGAACGGAAGGTAAGGGGGGAGGGCTGTACCTGGAGCATCACAGGCCGGGGTGATGCCAGGAACGAGCTGGGCAGCCGCAGTGGCGGTGGGAACGAGCCGGGCGGCTGCAGTGGCGGCAGGAACACGCTGGGCGGTAGCGGCGGGAACGAGCCGGGAGGCTGCGGCGGCGGCAGGAACACGCTGGGCGGTGGCGGCAGCGGCAGTGGGAACGAGCCGGGTGGCTGTGGCGGCTGCAG
>NW_015387542.1:166481-223946 GCF_001527695.2 Protobothrops mucrosquamatus
AATAATAAAGTTGGAAGGGACCTTGGAGGTCATCAAGTCCAACCCCCTGCTCAGGCAGGAAACCCTATACCATTTCAGACAAATGGCTGTCCAGTTTCTTCTTAAAAACTTCCAGTGTTGGAGCATTCACCGCTTCTGGAGGCAGGTTGTTCCACTGGTTAATTGTTCTAACTGTCAGGAAGTTTCTCCTTAGTTCTAGATTGCTTCTCTCCTTGCTTAGTTTCCACCTGTTGCTTCTTGTCCTGCCTTCAGACGCCTTGGAAAATAGCTTGACTCCCTCTTCTTTGTGGCAGCCCCTGAGATATTGGAACACTGCTATCATGTCCCCCCTCGTCCTTCTCTTCATTAAACTAGACATACCCAATTCCAGCAACTGTTCTTTATATGTTTTAACCTCCAGTCCCTAATCATCTTTGTTGCTCTTCTCTGTACTCTTTCTAGAGTCTCAACATCTTTTTACACTGTGGTGACCAAAACTGGATGCAGTATTCCAAGTGTGGCCTTACCAAGGCATTGTAGAGTAGTATTAATACTTCGCATATGTGCCCCCTTTTTGCAAACCCTTCTTATATTATGTCAATTTTTTTTGTCCCCTTGCATACACTCTAGTGAATTTTATAGTAGAGAATGATGACGAGTTATAACACAGTTTGATTCAGTTGGAGCTACACTGAATTGTGACTCTTTAATGTTACAGAAATCCCAGTTTATAATCTCAGTTATATCCTTAAAATGAATTTTCTCCTCTCACTTTTTCAACCCTCTGCAAGGTTTCTGTGAAGGAAGACTTTTCAGAGATGACTGACAGATTAAGATGTTCATAAAAAAAATTAGGGGATAGCCAACCAATGTGCAAAATATAGTGCACATTAATGTTTAATGCTGGGGACTACGTGATATTTCCAAAGCAAAATGGTCCTTTTATTAATATTAATATGAGAATTATTAATAGAACCTAAAGTGGTCTCAATCCTCACTCCTTGAAATGTCCGAACATGGCATTCTCATAGAGTTGTTTTGAAAGTGTGCTCATGTTGTCTGTTTATTGCTGTGCTTGCATCAATGACACTTCCACCAGGATTCTCAATGGTTTTGCATAACCCCAGTATTTTTGGGACTTATAAATTAAGCAAGCTCTGGATGAGATAAAGCTTGGATTGAATAATGCAAGAAGTCAAGATTATAGGCTACATCAAAAGGTCAAAAATATTTCAGAAGAAAGAAATAGCAAATTACATTTGAATTGTTACCTAGAAAATTGCTTGAATATATCAGTGAGTCACAAGGAATCAAACCTGTACAGGAAGTCCTCGCTTAAGGACTGTCTGTTTAGGATCATCTGAAGTTACGACAGCACTGAAAAATTAACTTTACAATTGATCCTCGCACTTACGATTCTCACAGCCTCTGCATGGTCTCATGATGCAATTCAGCATTTCACAACCCATAGGCATTTACAACCATCACAGTGTCCCATGGTCATGTGATCACCATTTTTGTGATTCTCGGCCAGCTTTTGACAAGCAGAATCAGTAGAGAAGCCAGGAGTAAAATCACAAGTAGTGACCATGTGAAATCTTGCTTAATGACCGCACAACTTAGCAACTGAATTTGCCGGTCCTATTTACAGTCATTAAGCAAAGACTACTTGTACTCAAAGAAGATTTTACTGTGGAAGTTCTCATGAGCTGAGTCATGACACCAGTGATAAATGCCTGTGGGACTTTTAATCCAAAATAGCTGGTTGTACTGCCTATCTTAACGACAACATATTGTACTGCATCTTTTTGTCTCTGAAAGCCAGAACTTGAAGGTGTAAAAGCTTAAAACTTTCCTGGCCAGGATTTATTAGACAATAAAAATGAAGGTTATTAGTCAAGATAAATTTCCTATTTCAGGTGGCACCTACTCAAATCTCAAACAAAGTTTTGCAGGACTGGCAAAGTATAGTTAACTTATTTAACTTGGGGGAAAAACAAGAGTAAAAGTCAAAATTTTGCAAGAGTCAAAAGAGAGGGTTGGATTAGTTTATTAAAGCCTTAGACTATATGATACAGCAAGCTATTGTGGATAATAGATTGGATAAAAAATTCTTAATACCAGAATGTCAGCAATAGAAGGACCAGGCTTAGCTAACATTATTCATAGATATCTGTAGTATAAAGAAACAAAGAAGAAAAGAATCTGAAGGGACAGACTGTAAGAGAACGTTAAAAATTTGGAATCCCTTGAAAGCAAGTATAAATCCAATTATTTCATCATTAGCATCATCTTCAAAAAATTTTTGTTCAAAGACAATTATAATAGGAAGGATCTGATCACATACTGTCAGTCTTTTGAGATAGACCAGACTAGGAGACCAAAGTTATGAATGATAACACTACTTTAATCATAAGAATACAATAAGGTAACCTTGCAAATCTAAATGTATCTCTTCTCTCCCTTTATCTTCAAACAACAACAATTAGGGATGATCCTGTCTTAGATGTTTTCTCAAATTACATCTTGGTCACAACTCTTTTTTTTTTTTTTTTTGGTCTTGGTTGCAGTTCTTCCTCCTGTTTCTCAAGGTTACTCTTACACATAAACCAATATTATATAGTTGGATTCAATAAATAGACTATAGACACAAGTCAGTGGTTGGAGAAAAAAAAAGAAAATAAAGGGGGAAAATAATAAAAAAGAGAAATTACTTTACTATTTTTTTCCTAAAATGTCTCATTATTTTTTGGTATTTATTCATTTTTATTGATATATTTTTATTTTAATGACTATATCAAATTTGTTCTTATGCATTATATTTCAACCTTTACCTCAGTGCAAAGCCCACATAACATATTTTAAAAATCCACAAAGAAATAAAGATAAATGAAAACATACATGAGGTAGAGATTAAATTGCAATATTATGTATGTATTCATTTCTTTTTTGTTTGTTTTTTTCATTTCCTGTTGTTTTGCTCCTTACTGAATTTTTTTTAAAAAAAACATGTGAGTATAGCAAAAAAAAAAAAAAAAAGGCATGTAATACCTAATATCCAAAGACTGGCATTGCCGCTGCATGAGGTCAATGTGCTTAACTGCACCACTGTTATTAAAACTCCAGCAAATGAGCCATTTTTTAAAAACAGAACTCTCTGGTATTCCTCTCTGTGTCTCTTGAAATGGCTGCTTTTGCCTCTTATCCAATTCTACTATTTAGTAACTCTTTATTTTCCTTTAAGCTCTAGCGGTGGTGTAACAATTGTAGAATGAAGGTTAAACTAAAAGAGGCAATTTGTGAAGCCAGATTTTTGCTGTTGAGTTTTCCTCTTTTGAACAAAATTACCTTCTTGTTGATCCTTTGATCAAGGTTTTCCTACTTTCTCACATGCTTCACATAATTCATATAACATATATTGTGGAGCATTTGTATTATACAATATTTGCTTCCCTGATGACACATGCTGAATTCAAGTTTATTATTTGATGATGGAGCAATATAGCTTCATATATCTCCAATTTGAATTTGTGTTCTGAGATGAATGGAATGGAACGGAACCAAGCAGAAGAGAACAGAGTGGGGTAGAATAGAATAGAATAGAATAGAATAGAATAGAATAGAATAGAATAGGAATATTCTACCTACAATGTTGATTGGTTTTTTTTTCTGTTTTCAACCCATCCCCCACTTCTATTGAACAGGTAGACAAGAAGAGTTCCTACATGCCTATTTTGGGGACAGATGCTGATTGACTTCACAAATTACATGCTCATTTTGTCACAACAAAATGTTTTGGCAGTTACACCATTCTGCTTGAGAAACACCTGGTTACAGATTTTTTTTTTTGCCATTTTATATAAAAAGGGATGTCAATAAAAATTGAGAGCTGGAAGATGTATTTGAGCATGGCTTCCATGAAATGAATGCAAGTAATTGCTCATATGGCATTGGCTCATATGGCATTAAAATATATATTTGGCAGTTTTGTGCTGCTGGTGGGGGAGGAGAAACTAAGACAATTTCAGGGGATTTCTAATTCCTTTGAATAGTATGTTTATACCCTACCTTTTCTCAAGGATCTCAGGACCCTACCTATAGCAGATGTCAAACACAAGGCCCGGGACCTGGATGTGGCCCCCGAAGTGGTTTCATGTGGCCTGCGAAGCCATCCTGGAAACAGTGAGGGAACGCCCCCCTCTGCCTTGGCCCTGGCCCAGGCCAGCTGGGAGCCAATGTACAATTTTGTGGTGGCCATCTATGCTGAAACGCATTCAGTCTTAGCTCCATAAGCCCCCCCCCCCGCATGGCCTAAGAGGAACAGTGAGGCTCCTCCAGTGGACCATGCCTTGGCACTTGCCCTGGTCCCATCCCCTTCTGCCAGAGATCCTCAAATCTGTCCCACTCCTGCCCAGGCCTCCACTGGCCCCTTTGATGTGAACGATGTAGAGCTGGTCACACCCACCCAGTAGGCCACACCCATTCCATCCACGCCCACCCAGTAGGCTGCACCCACCCTGGCCACACTCACCCCCTGAGGGCAACCGCAATGCTGATGCGGCCCTCAATAAAATTGAGTTTGACACCCCTGGCCTATAGAGTCTGTCCTCTCATGGAATTCTCACACTAACAATGAAGTAATTTAGTTTGAGAGACAGTGACTGGTTTGAAACTACTCAGTAATCTTCTTGGTAAAATGAACTTTGCACTCTTGGTCCAAAACCTTAACCTCCACAGTGAAGTGGAAAAGACAAATTAAAGAAAAAAGTGATGGGTTCTTCTGCCTGAGAAGACAGGTATGGATGGTGGAAAGTATGAGCCTTGGTGGCACAATGGCTACAGTGTAATATTGCAGGCAAAAACTCTGTCCACAGCCTGGAGTTCGATCCTGATGGGGCTCGAGGTTGACGCAGCCTTCCATCCTTCCAAGGTCAGTAAAAAAAGGACCCCAGATTGTTGGGGGCAATATGCAAATAATGCTTGCATCATAAATTGCCCAGACTGCTGTAAAATGTTATGGGGCGGTATATAAGCCTAAATACTATTGCTATTTTGCATTGCCATACCAGCTAAGGATTGAAGCTAGTTGAAAGTAAAGATTCTTAAATCAGACAGGGCTACTATCAAAACACAGTTCATCCACCACGTCTAAGACCAAGAAATAGTGACAAGATGTCCATTACTGTTTAATGGTTCATTACTGTTTAATGGCAGAAGAAATATGTATGGTTTAAACCCTGGTGGCTGATATATCAGAGAGGGCTTAATTGCTTGAGTCTGCTATAGCTAATCTTATTTAAGGCTCATTGTATCTTCAATAACAGCAATTAATCTATCCAAATCGCATCCATGACTCTTCCCTTGTTGGTCCCGAGTGTTGAAGTGTCTCCAGAATGGTTTATTGTCGCTACTGACCCGCTTGCAAGTTTCTTGATTGGGGATAAGGTCACCAATATCTTGCTCCACTATCTGAGTTGTGTGGTGGCCAAAGCAGATGACTTACTCCAGGCAATAAATGATCTATCCTAGTAAGTATGAAAAAATAGCTCCCCTGCTATTTTGTAATGGAAAGGAGCTTTCCATTACAGAGCAGCAACAACAGGAGCTGTCCATTACAGTGCCATACATTTGCCTCCCTGCCTGACAAATACAATAAGAATCATAACAACTGTACAGCCTTCCTCATCAAGCTGATATGTACATCTAAGATTGTACTAGAACATTGAATCTAGATAGATTATGTTAACTAGAGAATTACCAGTTAAATTTACAATTTTTGATGGAGGTGGGATTGAAGAAATTTCCATAGATAATGTCTAGCTACTGCTCAATAGTAATTTTTGCAATAATATACAACTAATCTTTAACTTATTATCACAATTAGGACCAGAATTTCCATTATTAAGCAAAGCGGTTTTCAAGCGAGTTGTGCCGGATTTTACAACTTTTTTTTCCCATGGTTGTTGAATGAATCACAGTCGTTAAGGAAATTCAACTTCCCCCCCTTGCATCTGCTTGCTGGTAACTGGCTGGGAAGGTCATGAATGGTGATCATAGGACCCCAGTTAGGCATCATGAATACATGACAGATTTTAACATCACTCATAAGAGTTTGCACAATATGTGAATTGTCTGGAATTTTTTCAGTCCTCATGAGAATGATGGATGATATTTTTCACATGTCAAGGTTTTTAATTGTTTATTTGAATGACTTCCTCTGAAGACCTTGCAAATTCTTTGATGGCTTGGCAAACATAACCTTTAAGCTAAATGAGAAATCTACATGTGATTTGCCTATCTGGGACTCTTTGGGTTACTGCATTTCCTTGGAAAGAATCCAGATGGATTTTACTAATGCTTGGTAATAATCATAAAAAGGTTATTTATAGCCATAAACAAAAAAAAAATGAAGACACAATGCCATCCAATAAAAAAGATTATAGGATAAAAACAATTACAAAGAGATAAGTTTAATGTAAAATATTTAATGCTAGCAAATATTTAGAGTAAGATTATGAATTCCCTTTCAGCAATCACAACTGAACACTGTTTGGTAATTTTCATGCAGATTTCTATAGACAATATGCTAATAATTTTAAAAGTCTGTCTTTTATAGACTAGCCCATATGGTTAGTTGAGAGGTAGCTATTCAAACCATAATGCCAGGTATGTTACAAGGGTCGGCATAAAAGAGAGACTAAATTGGGAGATCCTATTTGAATGTTAATATAAGAATTCCTAATACAGGAAGTTACTTTATCTCCTTTTCAGTATCAAATGTAAACCTTGAGAAGTTTATTTGAGGGGCTGCAACAAAGAAGAGGGAGTCAACTTATTTTCCAAAGCACCAGAGGGCAGGAAAAGAAACAATGGTTGGAAGCTGATCAAAGAGAGAAGCAACCTGGAATTAAGGTGAGGACAATCAACCAGTGGAACAGCTTGCCTTCAGAAAATGTGGGTGCTCCATCACTGGAGATTTTTAAGAAGAGACTGGACAGCCACTTGTCTGAAATGGCATAGGATCTCCTGCTTGATCAGGGGGTTGGACTAGAAGACCTCCAAGGTCCCTTCCAGCTCTATTCTGAATTGAATTGAGAATACAGTCATGCATGGGAGAGAAAGAATATTGAAGAGCTATTTGGAAGTTCAGAAAGATCTCTAACAGACACCCCCATGACAAACGTAATGAGCTAGATTTTCTGCCTTTAAGGTGGCCTTCACAGTCAAGCATTATTAGGAACTGGGCTGATAGACTAGAGTAAGTCAAACCCAAGTCTTTTACCATTTTTCCAGGAGGAAACAACCTTATTGCCAAGAGTTAAATAGTCCTAAGACACCCTCCCCAAATAGTTTTAGCCAGTGTTTCGGTGGACAGAATTCTGATTGAGATAAATCAGAGTCCCATGCAAAGAAATGCATTTTCATATGCAGAATAGAATGTGAAAATTGATTCCTAAAATGTTGGACTGAACTGTTCCTAAAGCTCATCGATTTTTATAGACACAGAAACGAAAAGGCTCCAAAACACCTGACTACTACAGGGTCAAAGTTCTTATCACGGTAGGTAGCAAATCTATGTAAAGCAGAGGTGGGGAACTATGGCCCCTCTATGACCCGTGGATTTCAACTCCCAGAATTCCCAAGTCCACAAATCATAAAGTGGCCCATACTTCCCCACCCAATGTAAAGCATTGGAAATCCTTGGGATACGCATTATGTTGTATTTTGTTTGTGCTGCGCAAGAAGTGGATGTTTAGGGAGAAAAAATCCTAAATATTTAAAATCCTTAATCTGATTAATCTATCTTGGGAACTCTCAGGAACATTAAATGGGCATTCATTTTATTTGTTCATTTGTTTGTATCCCACCTTTATTATTTTTGCAAATAACTCAATGTGGTGAACATATCCAACACACCTTCCTTCTCCTATTTTTCCCACAACAGCAACCTTGTGAAGTGAGTTGGGCTGAGAGAGAGTGACTGGCCCATGGTCACCAGTTGACTCTCATGGCTAATGTGGGACTTGAACTCACAATCTCCTGCTTTCTAGCCTGGTGCCTTAACCACTAGACCAAACCAGCCATAATTTTATTGCACCCATCACCATTCACTTTTCTTACAAAGAAAGTGTTAATCAAAATACTCTTCAGCACTTCACAGGCTACATACTGAGTGACCACAAAGGGAGAGAAGAGTAGACAGAAATGTATTCTCTGTCTCTTCTTTGTCTAGCACTCTGCCTGCTCTTTGTCAAAGAGATTGCTAATCTGAAATCACTTCCTTCTCCCTTGTTCCTTTAGAAAATAGCCAGTTCATCCCAGTCTTCCTAAGTGCCTATGTGTTCAATAATTTTTGGAAGAATCAGTATAAATTTTAAAGATTAGATAAATTTGATGAGATCAGTATAAACATTCAGCTAACTCCAAGAGTGATTTGTTATTGGACTTAACTTTTTTCTTATATTGTACACTTAATAAAATGCAAATAAAAATAGGCATTTAAACATTTGAAACAAAGGAAGAAATAGCAGTCGTGTTTTTAACTCAATAAATTTGAATTGCTACTGACAGATCTCAGTAGCTATTTAAACAACTGAAGCAGTATGTATTGAAAAATCCAGTGTAGGATGCAATTAGAAAAACATGAAAGTGGCAAAGGGATCAAAAACCCACTAAAGTTAATAAGTGGTGATGTTGTTTTACTTTGTGTATCATATAGTTCAATCAAATTAATCCGACTTGCACTTATAGAACCCCCCCAAATGTCAGAAACAATGACAACAACACTTAATGGGATAAGCGCTAATACTGTACTGACATGACAGATAAAATTAGAAGCAAGTTTTAACTAATGCTTTAATCGGTCTGTTATTTTACCTATTCAAAGGCATAATTCCAAATAATTAGCAGCTTATTTCAAGATGTACAGTATGTTATGATCAAGTTCACAAAATGTAATGGTTGCTTTGTAATATTTCTCCTATAGACTAATATAATATATATATTTGTATATAAACATAGGATACAAAATATATATGCAATGCAATGGTTTCCAGCATTGACAGAGTGATGTGGCTTTAAAGGTTGAATTATGTATCAAATGCAAGTGAACAAAAAACCCCTAGAGACACAGACACAGATACAATCAGGAGGAAATCTGGAATATTTTGTTAACTTCATATTTATATATCATTTTTAAACATAGTGCTGTCACAGTGGTAAATAGAGAAAAAAATCCTTACAAAGCATAAAGACAAATCAAAACAACCAATAAATAAGATTTTTTTTTTAAAAAAATGTTCTTTAAAAATATTTATTTCGAAATGCTCAGGCATATTAAAAAATCTTTGCCCTTTGCAACTTCTAAGATTTTGAGGAAAACAAAAATAAGTTAAGACAGAGGACCTCAACCTTTTGGGCACCAGGGACCGGTTCTATGGAGAAATTTTTCTGTGGACCAGAGGGGGCGTGGGTTTGTGTGCTGTGTGCACCTCGCGGATGGGGCTTCACTTGTTTCCATGGCCCGGTTGTTGGCATGCCACGGCCTGGTGCCAGTCCATGGACCGGGGGTCCTATTCCAACTGGAATATGTTAGTATCTACCCTGAAGGCTATTCATATAGCTTGATGTCAGAGTGTTTTAGATATTTGTAGGATGGCTTTCCCTTCCCTAAAAAGAACTTTGATGGGACTCCATATTTATATCAATCTTGAAATCACTAGAAAGGTGAAAAAATAGAATCATTCCCCAATACATTTTGATGTCTAGATGTTGCATTGCCTACAGAGAATCTCCATTGGGCCAATCCAGGATTCCTCTGTTAATGACAACCCAGGTATATGTCTTTCGGGAGGGTAGTCCATAGATGGGTAGGAATTAACACTGAATAACGATTTAGGAAAGCTCTTTTGAAACTATGGTAGGTTCTCTTTAAGTTTCACAGATAGCCCACCAAGAGAAGCAATGCAAAAATATTCTGCTACAATTCTAGCATCCCAGTTTTATTACAGTACATCTGTGTTCTTAGACATGACAGCTATGGGGATACCATTGAAGGACACTAATTGAATTCTGCAGTACCATTATTCCCATGACTTCTCTTCCTATGACCAAGCAAGCAGTGTCTTCACAAGAATATTCTCCAGCATTCTATTAAATATAAAACATGCTTATGCTCAGACTGCATCTATAACCTTCAGGATACACTGGAAGTATTACATAATAAATTGTTTCCATAAATGACAACCATAAATATGCTTAAGCCCACATTTTCTTTACATTTTATTGGCTCCGATCAGTAGCCTTGTTTTCCCCCCCCCTTTAGTTCTGCTTCTGTTAATCATTTCAAGCACTTTTTCTGATTTCTGATGCACATACTAATGACCCAATGTTGCCACAATTACGGTACTTAAAAATATTTGAACTCTGAATAGACCATATGCACAATTAATGTATTGTCAAAAAGGTCTTGAAGCAGTCCTGGAAGACTATGAGAGAATAGCTTCCTTTTGGATTCCTTGTGCCCTGTTTATAATTTTTCCTTTTGTTGTACTCAGAATAACATTTTCAGACACAAACAGAGCTGAAATTGGAAGAAGGCTTTGTAAGCATGATTGTGACAACATTTGCAGTGAGCCACTTTGATGGAATGTGCACAGTGGTAGGATTCAGCCAGTTTGCACCACTTCAGCAGAACCAATAGCTAATTTTTTGTTGCCCAGGTTCAGAATGGACTTCCGGAAGCAGCATCCACACAGAAAATCGGTTGTTCACATATTTGAATCCTACCACTGAATGTGCACCTGCAGAAGGAGTGGTGGGAGGGGAATTCAGGGAAGAGGGAGTAAGTTTCAGAGATAAACCCAAATTAAGAGCCTGCACAGTCCAGAGCTGGATGAAATGGGAGAGAGGAAGAAGTTCAGTGTAACCACATTCTAGAATCTTTCAGGATGTATGTATTAGCTTAGAAGGTTATAGCTTTAGTCTGGCAAGATTCTGTTTATTAGGTGTTAAGCAGATAAACAATTGGCTTTCACTGTGTCTCGTTTGGACACGGACCCAATAGCCACTCCATGCAGAAGGGTATAACTGGGACTTTCTGTGTATACCCCAGCAAGTATGTAAATTGAGATAGAACTTGCCACCATGATGGCTTCTTTCAAGACTGAGATACAGTTTCTCCATGATTGATATAATTCCAGATAGTCTTTGTGGTTAGGCAGAAGATAGTAAATTTCCAGTTGAGCCACCATGGAGAATTTGATAGAACTATAATTCTGCAGCTAAAACACTAGATTCTTTGTCTTCTCTCATCTTCAGTTTCCTTGACTTTTCCACTGGAATTAATGTGTAATGATGCCTCAGGTACCATTCTCATCTTTTAAAAAAGTGAGATGAGAGATACCTTTTCTCTCCTCTTCCCTCCCTTCCCTGCGTCTCTTGCTCTCTCTCCTCTCTCTCTCCGTCTACCTATGTATGGAACTATCTTAGAGAAAACATTGAGTGAAAGTTGAAGAAAAAAAAGTGAGTGTAATTCTCTCTGGGGGCCAAATTCCTCACATATAGAAGAAGAGGAAAGCAAAGTTGATAGTATCAAGAGTCATTGGGAAATCAAGCAGTAAAAGATAGATGCACCATCTGCATCTCAGCTCCATCACCTGTCATTGATAAGGTTGACCAAGGCTGTATCCATAATGATCCCAGCTTGAAATCTGAATGAAAAGGATCAAGATAATCCACTCTTTCCAGAGCTCTCAGAAGCTGCAGTCTGACCACCTTCTCAAATACTTCCCTAAAAGGGGGAGATTAGTAATGGGATAATAGTTACTCAAGATCACTGAGTTCAAGGATGGCGACTTACTAAAATGTGAATGCAGGGCCTGGTTGTAACTGTTCAAATGACAATTACAAAAACGGAGGGAAACCCATCAAAGAAAATTACTAGTAGCTACCAAAGCTTCATAATGGTCATCTTTTGTTCTAAAGTGTTCCCAGTTGCTACATGCCTGCCAAGTCACTTGAATCGCTTTTAATGTAGTAAAATGTTAAAATAAACTGAAAAGCAAAGGGACCTATGTCTGTATACTTAACAGTCTTTCCAACTCAACACTATCAGAGCAAAATTGTCAACTAAAGTTATTAGAGGTGAGACTTCTGCATCTTTGTCAGCTAAGTAATAGGGTCAAATTGTTAAATATTCTTTTATTTTTGCTCTCTCTCTTTCCCTCCCTCCCTCCCTCCCTCCCTCCCTCTCTTCCTCCCTTGCTCGCTCTCTCTCTCTCTCTCTCTCTCTCTCTCTCTCTCTCTCTCTCTCTCTCTCTCTCTCTCTCTCTCTCTCTCTCTCTCTCTCTCTCTCTCTCTCTCTCTCTCTCTCTCTCTCTCTCTCTCTCTCATTCTGTGAATATATGTATATGTATATTATCTTTAATAATGTTAAAAACAAGAATCCCGGGTATAAACATGTCGTGGCAGTAATAAAAGTATCCAAACACCAGGATAAAAATCTTAAACTAAAGCTGTTTAATCTACAAAAGTTATATGCTTTTGTCGGCCAAACTACCGACATCATCAGAGTGTAAAAATGCCGGATCCGGGAGTTCATTTATATATCTGGCCACCTCTGCGCTCTAACCCTTGAACGAGTCATTGGTCCACTCATTAGTACTGGCCGTGCTGTTCTTAAAGGGCCTGTGCTTGTCAATGCATCCATAGCAGGGGAGCAACCTTGGAAGCTATGGATGCATTGACAAGCACGGGCCCTTTAAGAACAGCATGGCTGGTACTAATGAGTGGACCAATGACCCATTCAAGGGTTAAAGCACAGAGGCGGCCAGTTATATAAACGAACTCCTGGATCTGGCGTTTTTACACTCTGACGATGTCGGTAGTTTGGCCGACGAAAGCTTAGTACTTTTGTAGATTAAACAGCTTTGGTTTAAGATTTTTATCCTGGTGTTCGGATACTTTTATTACTGCCACGGTATATGTATATGTATATGTATATGTATATGTATATGTATATGTATATGTATATGTATATGTATATGTATATGTATATGTATATTGGTTATCATCTTTAAAGCGCTCCATGGCATCGGACCTGGATATCTCCGAGACCGCCTTCTGCCGCAGGTTACCTCCCATCGGCCGGTACGCTCCCACAGAGTGGGTCTCCTCAGGGTGCCGTCAGCCAGACAGTGCCGGCTGGCGACCCCCAGGGGGAGGGCCTTCTCGGTGGGAGCCCCCACCCTCTGGAACGAACNTATGTATATGTATATGTATATGTATATGTATATGTATATGTATATGTATATACATATACACAGGGCTTTTTTTTGTCATAGAACGCCCAGAATGGAGTTCCGGCACCTTTTTTGGATGGACCCTTGTAGGGTAGGCAAGGCGGGTTGTATGACATGTGTGAGTTCTGGCACTTTTTATTTTATTTTTTTACAAAAAAAGCACTGCATATACATATACATATACATACATATATATACAGGTTATGAGCCTCCTTCTCTATGAATATTATTAGGCTGGTTCAGGTACAAAGTGGTTTCCATGAAATTGTCTTAGGAAATTGCACATAGCCAGAAATGTGTTTATGACCAGTTTTAGCTAATGTGGAGGCAACATTTGTGTTAACAGTGCAATTAACATAATACCTTCACTTCCTGTTATTTTGCTAATGATACTGTAATTGTTATTTTTTATTTTCTACTATTCCTTCTCTCAAAGTTGCTTTGAGTGCTACATGGAATAAATACAATTAAACAATAAGGAGTAACATTATCTCTAATGAAATCATCACAATAAAAACAAAAGCAATCAGGACACAATATATATTATATATTATTATTTATTCAGTATGCCAAGTCAGTATTTGGGTTTTGGATATTAGTACTTGTGAAGGTAAATCACATCTGGTACTTGTAAATGGGGAAAATAATAACTTGGCAACTATTGTTATGAATGTACTGTATTTCTTAAACACAATTCTTCCTCAGTTTGATATATGGCAAAGAATGAAGTATTGTCTCTGCTATGCTTAATTCTCTCCTCCCTCCCTCCCTCTCTTCTTCCCTCCCTCCCCGTCCCCCTCCACAAACATATCAGATTCATTAAAAAAAACCTATAATCAGTTTTGAATGCCACATTTTAAGAAAGGTACACATAAATGAAATGTAATAATGTAGATGTTACCCAAGAACCAGGGTGATTTGCACTGACGTCCAACTTCAGTCATGGAAGTTCAGCAATCCAACTTACTTCACAGGGATCTTATTGTGCATAAAAAGGGAAGAACAGCATGTTATGCACTACGTAAATAAATAAGAAAAAGGTGGGAGATACCCAGACGCAGACAACAAAGATGAGGAGTTGGAAAGTATTCCTGTTAGGAATTGTTGAATGAGCTTTATGCATTTTAGTCAGGAGGAAAGGAAATGCCTAAATATGACGGATGTCTTAGTATTATTGGAGAGCCGCCATGAAAAAAGATGAAGACCCAGAAGATAGCATCTCTGACCAAATTCCTGCATTGACCTTGTCTTCTTTGTTGCCTTTGTTTTTTGTTACTCCAAAGGAAGAAGATTGCAGTCAAACATTAAAAGAAGCTTCCCATTTGTGATAAAAACTTGGAAGTATTGGCTGACGATTGTAATTGAGCTCAATTAATTGAGTGATATGATCACAGGGAGGTAGCCATCATGCCTTCAAAAATCAGGTCATAAGTAGCTTCCGGGATGGTCTCTTGTAACTTTGAACAGTTGCTAAATGTCTGGTTTTAAGTTGAGGACTACCCGTGGAAGAACTGTCCTAAGATTCATATTCCAGATTCAGTTAGTAGCCCTGTTTGTCTCAGAAATATTTTTTTTCTGCAGCCCTGCAAAGAACAGACACAACCTGCGATCTTTATTGCCAAAAATGGTTAATGGAGCTTCTTTCACATGAAAACACACGAAAACCATAAGTGTAAGCTTTAAAGTACAAGAAGCATTACAAGTAGCTTGTAATGGATGGAAACTCGTCAGAGGGAGATTGGCCCTGGAAATAAGAGAGTATTTCCTGACAGTAAGAACTATTAATCAGTGGAACAGCTTGCCTCCCAGAGTTAGCGGCACTCCATCTCTAGAAGTTTTCAAGAAAAGATTGGACTACCATTTGTCCAGGATGGTATAAAGACTCCTGTTGGAGTAGAAAACTTTCCAAAGCCCTTTCAAAGCTATGATTCTATTAGTCTCAGTAGCTATAGTGTAAAAACAATGAAAACTCCCCAAATGTTTTTTTTAAAAACATTAAATATGAAAATCTCTACCCTGCCCACATTTCTAACAGCCTAGCTTACTTTGTGACTGTCCACTCAAGCTCTCCTCCTCCATTTTAAATGACCTCCTCAAAGGTTACCCATCTCCGCTTTCAAATCAGCGACCGCTGCAATATTTTTAAATATTGAAATGGCTGCTGTTTCCTGCCCAAAGATGACAGCTCAGCATTAAGATATACATTTGCTCTTTAAAATATTGAAATCGGAGTTTCCTTGCTTATAGAAATATTCTCCAGTACAGTACTTATGTCAGTTCCAAAGCAGTGAACCCCCTGTACTGAAGGCCCATTCTCGTAACTAGAGAAACTCCAAGAGAAATTTTTGATACAAACATTATATGCACAATGAAAAGGAAATACCCTATATGCTACAATTTTATACAGTCACAATCCAAAACCATTCATGAACATTTCTTATAAGCTGCTACCTCTTTGCTTCTCCAGATTGAAAACATCGGCATGCTCCATTCAATGATACGTCACCTAGGGAAAAATGATTGCTTTGGGGAAAATAACATGCAGTGGGGAAAAGGTTTCCCATATACCATGCTAGTCTTGCAATAGCAGGCTGTGTACAGGTAGTCCTTACAACTGACTTACAACCGTTCATTTAGTGACCGTTTGAAGTTGCAACGGCACTGAAAAAAGTGACGCAAGACCATTTTTACACTTTCGACCATGGCAGCATCTCCATGGCTATGTGATCAAAATTCAGATGTTTGGCAATTGATTCATACTTATGACAACTCTAGTGTCGTGGGATCATGTGACCTTCTGAGAAGCAAAGTCAATGGGGTAATCCAGATTCACTTTAACAATCGTGTTACTAACTTAACAACTGCAGTGGTTCACTTAACAAGAGTGGCAAGAAAGGTTGCAAAATTCACTTAACACCTGTCTCTCTTGGCAACGGATATTTTGGGCTCGATTGTGGTCATATGTCGAGAACTACCTGTACTAGAGATGGCAAGGGGAGTTGTAGCTCTTTAGGTCTTGGTGTGTGATTTTAATCATTACATAAAAGCCATAAGGTCTCTTGTTTAACAGGTGCTCATCTGCACATGTAAACATAATAAGCATCATGGCTAAAACCAGTATGCTAATTTTCTCATACTTAGTTTCTCCCAAAATAAAAAAAGCCCTGTATTTAATAGCCAAACCAAATTTCCAGTATTTAATAGCCAAACCATCTCATTGCTATGCATATAATATAAGCTTGTCAGCGTATGCTCTCCCATTCCAAATGAAAGCTTCATAAATTTTTAAAAAACATTTCTGCATCTTCAATCCCTTTTGCCTCTGTGCTGTGTCCTACAATCTACTTATGACAACCTAACCCTCTTCACCTATTGATCTGGTAGTTTTATTTTACAGGGTTGGTTTTTTTAAACATAGTTTTCACTTTGAGAAAGTGCTGATCTGTTTCAGGGAATGCCTTGATAGGTTGGTGTACAGCATCCCACTTTTTTTTTTTTAATCTTCGCCGATTTTTAGTACTTTCCTGTACTTAGTTTATCAAAGCGGCTGAAAGTTCAGCAGCTAACTGGAACCTTCTGAGTCTGTGAAATTTGGACTTTGTGTAAAGGCTTTCCTTGCCACAGCTGCCATGGCTCTACAAGCAGGAGTTGTGAATCCAGGAAGATCCCAAATTATGTACCACAGAACCTAACACTTTCTCTTATTCTGCTCAGCATCTATAGTACATGAGGCCACTGGTTGAGATAATCCATTAGGTAGTAACCCTGGTTTGCCAGGGTATGCCATCAAATTCCTGTCCCAGGGACAAGAGGCTGTGATGTCTGGATGAAGAGGAACAGGCTTAGCTTAACCTGTGAGCAAGTTGCCCCCAGATACCATCCTCTACCTGTCACAAACAGATGTCAGCATCTGCCTTAACTCCCCTAGCTTTCATGTCTGTGGAGATTCTTAGTTCCGCCAGAACTGATGAAGCTTCTTGGATGAGAAGCACAATGTTTCCTTCTTCTTCCTCAGGAAAAAAAAAACAGTCCAGTTGCCTTTTGAAAAAGCACCTTTGAGTCCCCTACCTTTCCTTTTTTTCCCTTTCTTTTTAAAAAAAAAACAACTCTTAGAGTTATCATTGTCATCAGCATCATAGCTGCACTAACAAATATCATAGAATTTCTTAATATTGTTTCCGTGTGTGTGTGTGTGTTCAAATTCATTTACAGGTAAAACATTTTTCCACCTGACACTGCATGCCTATTGCACTTGTTTTCTGGCTGAAAGTCTTTGGTTCCATGTCTTACAATTGCCCCAGGGCGAAACCTCAACCACCAGTAGTGAATTGTCTATTGCACAATCTTCCTAAAGCCTACCTTTCATCATACCTCTGGCTGGTACCTGACTCAGAGTTATTGATTCCTTCCATAGAGTTTTGGACACCTGTCAAGTAAGTGGTGGCCCCCAGGCTGTCTGAGTCCAATGAAAGCTGTGTCCTTCAAACCAAGCAACATGATAACTGGGCCATCAGCAACCCACAACTCCAGTGTCTGAAAAATTAGTCTATCTGATGCAACCCTAGCCACCGGCTACAAAGGTGTAATTCAATAAAGTCCCATTTTTCAATGCTACAGGTGCAAGGATCAGCTCCAATCTCACATGATTTACATTCTGCACATGAAGAACTAGAAACATGGCGAAATCTTGGAGCAAACGCAAACCATTCGATGGAATGGGATTTGCAAAGCAATCAATCAGTCTCAGGGATCTCCAAAGTACAGCCTGTAAATTCCTCTCTTGTTCTGGTCTTGCAAGTAGCAGGCAGGAGGCAGGCAAAGTTTGCAGAGTGTCTGTGTGGGGAGGAGATGGAGGAAGTTTAAGCTCAGCTGAAGTAGCGCAGTCAATGGGGCAAGGACAAGAAACAAGGAGAATAGGCAGATACCTCTCCACCATTCTGCACGTTTGTAGGGGAGGGATACAAATAGGGGGATCTGGTGGTAAAAGGTACCCCCTCCACTCACATGAGCTGCATTCACTACCAAACCTATGAGATGCCCTCACTCCCATACAGATTAAGTGTCTAAAGTACCCTTGTAAGAAATCATTCGTGGTAAGCTGAATTGACCCTGAGGTGGGAGGAATCAGACAGGAACCAGTGGCCAGGAAAACAAATTGGTTTATTCTCTGGCCATCCTCAAGGATAGTATAGCTAGCATATTAACCCGGTAGAAAGAGATAAATAATAAGAAGGTCATCCAGAAATATTTATCTAACAAATTGCAAGGTCATGGTGTAATTTGCACTGTGTCTGCCTTTTTCTTTGGCTTGCCTCTGAAATGTAGTAGGGCAAAGATATATACCGTGTTTCACCAAAAATAAGACCCAACCAGAAAATAAGCCGTAGCATGATTTTTCAGGATGCTCGTAATATAAGCCCTACCCCAAAAATAAGTTAAGATCATCAGTCAGACAGAAGCATTTAGTATGTTCATTGCAACACAGGAGGCGGTGAGCATGTGGGGGCTGACAGTGTGCAGCAGCAGCTGCAGCCCATTGGTCCTTTGGTCCATGCATTTAGGGCTGTGCAGCCCACACAGTGCAGGTGAGTCTGAGCACTACAACTGCCAGGCTGGCCCTCCAAGCAGCAGGCAGAGGCAGAGGTGTGGGGGGGGGGGAGGCACACAATCTAGCCTGCCGTATGCGCCATGCAGCTGTCCGCCCACTCTGTCCCACCATCTGTCTTTGTTTGCCCATGACAGTGGTGGGGTAGGTGAGTGTGCATCGCATCTGGTGAGCCGGATCACATGCCTCCCCGCCCTGCCTCTGCTGCCTGCCTGCTGCTGGTGCCACCACTACGAGGCAGAACAATGGTGGCACCATGCCACGGACTCTGTGTGCTTTGCCCCTGCTGCCCAACCTTGTCCTCTAGCTCCACTGCATATGCAGGATGAGCCTCCCATCTACCGCCCCACCTACAATGGCTCTGGCTCATCCCACATCTGCAGCGGAACTGGAGGATGAGGTTGGATGGCAAGGACCAAGGTGTGGCGCCACCTGCCTCACCTCATGGTGGTGGCACCAGCAGTAGGTGGAGGCAGAGGCACAGGGTCAAGGCACATGATCCAGTCCACTGGACACACTGCGCAGCTGCTTGTTTCACCACAGCTGCAGGCAAATAAAGACAGATGGTGGGACGGAGTGGGTAGGCGACCATACAGCATGTCTGGTGAGCTGGATCATGTGCCTCTCCCCCATGCCTCTGCCTCCACCTGCTGCTTGGAGGGCCGGCCTGGCAGTTGCAGAGCTTGGACTCACATGCACTGTGTGGGTTGTGCAGCCCCAGAATGTGCTGGCCAAGGGGCCAGTGGGCTGTGGCTCCTGCCGGACACCATTGGTCCCTGTGCACTTGCCATCTTCAGTGCACATGCCAGGGGGATCCCCAGCTGGGCCAGGCCAGTCCCTCGCCATCTGCGGGGAGCCCTGTGGGCTAGATATGACCCCATCACAGGCCTGATCCAGCCCACGGGCTTTGTGATGAAAAAATAAGATATCACCTGAAAATAAGCCCTAATGGGCAAAAATTAATATAAGACCCAGTCTTATTTTCAGGGAAACACAGTAGACTGTAATTCAGCCTTTGCTCAAGGCTGCCCAGCAAACCGGCAATCCTTTACTGGGAGTCTGATGTATCCTGTTGTTGTTTGCATGCTTCAAAGTGAGTTGGTTGCTTTAGGGGAGCCAGGTTTTGTCCACAAAGCTGACCCCCAACACTTTATTCCAGGCTTTATTTAATTCAATTCTATCCCTGTGTATAGCCTTCAAGTGACTGAGTTAACATTGGGCTTCACCTGGATCACCATTCACCAAATATTTTCTTTCCCTGTGTCAGCCACTGTGTCCGCATATTTAGAATTTCTTTGGTTGTATTCTTGAATTGCTGTTGCAAGTGTGAGCAGGCAGCTAATGCAGTTGTGTTTGTGTGTGTGTGTGTGTGTGTATTTTAACATATAGTTTCATCCAGGGCTTTTTTTTCTCATAGAACGCCCAGAATGGAGTTCCAGCACCTTTTTTGGATGGAACCTTGTAGGGTAGACAAGGTGGGTTGTATGATGTGTGTGAGTGCCGGCATCTTTTTTTTTTTTTTTTTTTTAGGAAAAAAAGCATTGGTTTCATCTACTTGCTGTCTGGCTGCTGCCAACCCCATCTTCATAATATTTTGCTTCAAGGCTGTATATTACCCAAAATACAGCTGTACAATGAAAGACAACATGCTTACACAATCCTTTGCCTTGTTTTTAAATGATTTGCAAGCACAAAAGTTCAACCACAGCCTACTCCTGTGACCATTTTCTCCTTTGGGATGGGAATACGATTTATTTTCTTTACTGTTCTTTACTGTTACGAAAAGTCTGGAGAAAAGTTAAGCTTCTGGTTCCAAACCTGGAACAAGGAAAACCCACCTCTGCCTAAAAAACGAGGGGGGTTGGGGACAGGGTGTGTTGAGGATGTCACAAGCAAGTGTGACTTTGATGCTTGGAAATAACATGGTTCTAATGCTGTGCACAGGAGTATGACATAACTGCACACACATATCAAAAGATTCAGCAAATTGCCAACAAAAGTTAAAAAAACAAACAAAAAAAAAAAACAAAAAACGCCAGCCCTCAAAGACTTTTCTTGCAGGGGGCTTCCAGAAACGTTTCCTGGGGTTTGACAGGCTCTTTACCCTCTTTGACTTTTTACATTAAAAACACTGTTTTGTGCTTTGTTTTGAAGTGTCTTTGGAGAGACGGGGTGGAAGGATGTTAGCAGGTTATAAAACAAAACACCAAGCTTTAGCATCCTCTTGTTTTCTCAGAATGCTTCTGGGCTCCAGATGGCTACCCACGTTTCTTTGAAAATGTAAAATGATGGCTGGCAGCTAGCCGGTGCTTTTTTTCAAAAAATCTCATCTTTGGGCTGGGAGAAATGAGGGATGGCAGGTCACATTCTGGTTAATCAATGTTTTGTCACTGATTATGAACTTCATAGTTACAGCAGGTAGTCTCTTGAGCTGACCTTGTTTGCTGATCTTGGGGAAAAAAAAGTTAAGTCCTCAGATGGGACACCACCTGGAGGAAAAGGATGAATGCCAGGAAACTTGGGAGAGTATGAGAAGAGAAAGAATTAATAGTTGGGTTGGAACTAAGCCCCAGTTGACTAAAATATACTAGGCTAATTGCCATGCAGCTTGCTTTGATTTATGGCAATTTTGATTGCATTTTATGTGAACCAGCTCACCATAATTATTTTTTAAATAATGTTTTATTAAAAGTTTTACAATGAGCATAAAAACTAACACATACTTATAAAAAGAAAAAAGCAGAAAAGAGAAAAGAAAAAGAAAGAAAGAAAGAAAGAAATGCAGAAAGTAAGAAGAAAAAAAACAGAAAGAGGAAACCTCCAATTTCCTCATCTGGAAATATAAATACAGTTACAAAATTATCTCTTAATCTATGGTTATGATTATGATTATCTAATTATTTTTCTAATCATTAAAGCCACCAATCATAAGTGTATTTTTCCCCATTTTATGCAAAAAGTCCATAAGGTGTTTCCAGTCAGCCATAAATGTAGATATTGTTTTGTCTTTAAGCAGAGAATTTAGCTGATTTTACTCAATTAGAGTGAGACTTATTTATTTATTAAATTTATATACTGTCCATCTCATTGTCAAGTGAATATGGATATTTGCTTTCTCCCAACACCTTTCAGTGTTAACAAGGTCTTCTCTTTTTGTTTGTTCGAGATTTTTTTAAAAAATTGAACTTTGCTAGAATGAAGGTTTTCCACTGAGAGCATATTCTGAGAGAATGTTCTTTTAGCCTTAAGAGTATAAAATCAAGGTGCATGACAAGATGATCACAAAAGGCAGGCTTGGTCACTTGAGCTATAGACATTTACCTATTGGAGCTATCCCACCATGAGCAGACACATCACTGGTGACTATCCTGGCACAGGAATTCTCACAATACATATATTTGTCCTACATATATCTTTTTCATTTCTTTCTGTGAGTGTCAATAATGTTCATTTCTCACATTGTGTGGGTCTCTCCAGTCTCAGAATCTAAACTGTAACTGTAGGATTGGACTGGGAAAATAGAAAAAAAAATTATTCGAAGAAGGCAGTAGCAAAACCACACCTGCGTCTTTGCCAAGAAAACAACATGATCTGGCCATGTAGCCAGCAAGAGTTGAATTCAATTCAAGAGAAATATTAATTTTATGTTGTCCACAACATTTTATTCTTTGGGTAGAGCCCAGCAGTTCTCAACAGTTCAGATGTGCCCACCTGCCCAAAAAGATCAGGAACCTTTTCATGGAAGCCATATTTGGGTATTTGATGCCTCGTTCAACAAGAAAAATTGAACAACATCTTATCTTTAGCAGAAGTGTTGGTAAGATTCAATTTATTATTAATTTCTTCTCAAATGCAAGCTCTATTCAGGTATTCATGTAAACACATTGATTGATGATTATGTGCCATCACATTGCTGTTGACTCTTAATGACCACTTTCCATAATCTGGTCTTTCATGTCTTCTAATACAGTAGTGCATCTATTACCACTGTAACTAAGTCCCTCCATCTTGTTGCTAGCTACCCTCTTTTCTTTGCTTTCCAATTTGCCAGCATTGTAGACTTCTCCAGAGAGCTCTGTCTTTACATAAAATGTCTAAAAGTGTAATAATTTGAGCACATTTTTTGTGTTTCAGACTCTGGGTTGATCTGTTCAATTATCCATTTGTTTGCTTTAGTGACTATCCATACTCAGAAACTACCTCCAATGCTAAATTTCAAGTGTCAATACTCTTTCTAACCGGCTTCTTTGGAGTCCAACTTTCACTTCCATAGAATGTCAACAGTGAAAGCCATTTCCTGCATGATGCTGATTATTATATGCATAGATATACCACAGGATCTGACATTCAGTCTTGCTCTACCAGGTGCTCATCTGTAATATTTCTTGACTTCTGATTCCTTTACAGCTCATAGTCAATCCTAAAAGGTAGTAGCTTTCTATCACTTCAGTATCTTCTGTCTCAACTATCTTTAGTTGCTGTACCTGTAGTCATTAATTTGGTCTTGTTTCTATTTTAACCTTAATCCCATTTTTTTCACTGTGCTCCTTGACTTCCATTACTATAACTTGCAGATTATTTCAACTATTAGAGTACTGTGATCAACATAATGCAGCTTATTGATATTTCTTCCTTCAGTTTTAAAATCACACCCATGTTCTTTTCAATACAGCTTCCTTCAGCACATATTCTCCATATAAACTGAATAAATAAGGGAAGAGTCTTGTCTTGCTCATTTGTCAAACTGAAGGAAATCTGTTTACACATGTTCTGTTGGTACTGTGGCTTCTATGTCAGTTTTGCTTTAGGACAATGAGATTTTCAGGAATTCCCATTTTTTCTGAGCATATTCCATGGCGTGACATGATTGACACAAGCAAAGGGCTTTCTATAATCAATGAAACACACACTGACATTTTTTTTGGTATATTTCAGTTTTCTCAGTTATCCAGATTGCATCAACAATGAAGTCTTCTGTTCCTCAACCTTTTTAAAAAAACCTAATTTGAACCTCTGACCTTTCCATGTAGGGCAGGGGTGTCAAACTGCCGGCCCGCGGGCCGGACACGTCATCCCAAAACTGCACCCACCCCATTGCCGGCAATGGAGAAAAAGCTCCGATACGTTGCGCGATGTCACATGACGTTGCGAGTTTGACATGCCTGATGTAGGGCTATAATCTGCACCAGAAGATCCTAAGGATTATATTGCTAGCATGTGAAAATCAGGATATTATACTATAGTGTGCACAGTCTGTTAAATTTCCTTTGGTACTGGTTATGTAGGTTGACCTTTGTTAGAGTTTTACAGCAGTTTAGAAAATCTTTATCTATTATATATATATATATATATATATATATATATATATATATATATATATATATATATATATATATATATATAAACATAACACATACAGTTTCATTCAGTTCTTGGCAATGTGGTAGAGAACAACAACTAACTCAGGAGATCAGGACACAGGGAGAACCTAAAACGCGCCCAGACCTAGGCTGGATCACATGCCTCACACAGCCAATACTGTGTCTTATTTATTTCCCCTTTTTATTATAATAAGTAGCATGGATTTTTCAAGCAAACATCTAATTGTTTAAATGTTTGTGGTTTGGGGATTTCATAGATTTGCGGACTGGATGTAACATTCCAGAACAGATGTTGAAATGAATTTCCAATAAGCATTCAATTCTCTCATCCAACAATGGGTAGAGTCAATGCTCATCTTGGGATGATTGCCTAAGTGGGGAATGGCATTGGGTTCCTCCTCCCATGTTTAATTCTCAACTAACCTCTCAGGATTATTGCGAGAATTTGCCAACTATATTGTATGAAGCTCTAAATAACATGTGAGATTATCAATGCAATGATAAAAAGAGACAGGCATTTTTCAATGAAAGTGTGTTTTTTAATGGGAGCAACTCATGACCCACTGGGTCATCCTTTCCGATATATTTCCTTAGCCAAGGAACTTGCAACTTTCTCTGCAAGGTTCCCCACTGAGTCTCTCCCTGCAAGCTTCCCAGGAAGGAAGTTGCAAGTCCAAACCCATCACGCACACTCTTGCTGTCATCCATGGTCACATGATCCCCACTGACTTTCTCCACTGACTTGTTGGAAGGTGTCAGGGAATGTAATAACTGAGGATCATGTGAATGCAGCAATACCGCGGCAGCAGTGAACAGCAGCAATACAGCAGCACTGAAATAGCAAGAACTTTCTAAAATTTCAATTCCCATGGGATAATGGATCCTGGCAGTTTGTAAATTAACCCACTCAAGGTACCGTGGTTGAAATAGTTTTGCCTTATGATGCATCTATTTTTGCCTAGTTTTATTTATTTATTTGTACCCTGCCTTTATTATTTTTACAAATAATTCAAGGTTTCAGAAATTTATCATCAGTCTACAGGTGTCCCTGCTTGTCAAGCATCCAGAGAATCAAAATGGAACCATCAACATTTTCTCCATTCTCCTAGGCCATTTGTAAGGCAAATACAATGATAAATCTGAGGGGGAAGAAAAGAGGTATTTTTAGTTTTTCTTAGAGTAAGAATCTGAAATACTACATTGTGACCCCATTTTGTTAATATTCTGTATGTTTCTGTCAGAGCCAGCAAGCAAACAAGTTATTCTGCTGTCTTGCAAATTAGCTTGGAAACTGTGAATGGCAATTGTTATTAAATCTATATCTGTCACTGAGCAGAATGGCAACTCCATCTTTTCTGACTTGGATTCTGTCCTACAACTTTTGTTCAAAAGAAGCACAGCAAGAATCAGAAACAGGTTACCAGGATGCATTTTTAGAATATCAAAACAAATATGTTCCAGTACTGATGTGAATTATTTGATGGTTCCATCCTAAGACTAGCCCATTAATGTACAAGTGCCACACACAGTATTATAATGCACAACATTATCTCAGTTATTTATAGGTGAATGGGTGGACTGCCTGCCTGTTAGGTTGAGCTGACGGATAAATTCAGCTTGGGTTAATTTGATCAAATATGTGTTTATACAAATCACTATTACTTGCTACTGTTCAATTACTGAGTGGAACTGTGAAGTCAGTCTTACGAAAGCTTATTTAGCTCCTTTATCAACAGAACCTGAATCACAGAATGTTCTAGTTTTGCTTCGGGCTTTCATGTGTTACCAAAAGTAACATTAAAAATCTGGAAAACTACAGAAGCATCTATTCCAATTAACAGCTGTAGCTCACAAAAGCGTAGGCATCTTAATAACATTTGTTAGGCAGGAAAGGTACTACCAGACCTCTTCTAATATCTTGCTCTCATAGACGTCTTCCTACAGCATCTGCAATGTAATATATTTATTGAGCATCCAGAGATATAATTAACCTTGTCTCATGACTCAGCTGCCGTATGTTTTCTCATATCACATCTCATGGCTTCTGATACAGGTACTAAAATTGTTTTTACAAGGCTTTAGTGGTTTGTGTGCTAGGGTGATGCTACATGTCTATATTAATTAGTTGGTTGTTTCTGAGATTTTTTTTAATATGATAGTGTTACCTTTTCATGGATTGTGTTGGTTGTACTATAATGGGTTGAGTGGTCTGGCACTTTTTGATAAAGTTGAGTGGATATTCATTTTATTGCTAGATGTTATATGGGTGATCTGTTTCTTTTTATGGTGTTCCGGGTTGTTGCTTAAATTCCTTAATTTCACAATAAATGAGCAGGCTCGGTCATAGTTTCAATTGGAGAACGGCGAAAATCCTAGACCAAGCCAAAGCCAAATCTAACCCTAACCCAAACAATCAAATAGAAAACAAAACTCTAAGCAAGGAACTGTTAAAGAGAAAACCAGGCCCCTGCCAACCCTGGCAGGACAAGCCACTATATATAAACAGAGAACAAACCCCACACTCTCTAGCACTAATTATACTACCTAGTTGAGTAATAAACAATCTGCCATTAACAACCATGCTCAGAGAACACCAAAGATTCCACAGCTCAACGCTGAGCTACAGATATTCTCTTCTGTTGGACCACTTTTAGTACTTGCTTTAGTACTTGTTCTATACAGCTAATATTATCTATTTGAACATATGGATATTTGCCCAGAAACACACAAAGGCAGGCCATTTGATGTGAATGGGCATAGAACTATATGAATAGCCGTACAATAGATTTGGATCAGAATTATTGTTTTTACTGTGTATTAAACCAATTCCTCTATTTAAAAAGAAATAAAACCCCCAACTGTTCTACCAATTTTCTAATTATTTTTCTATTTGGTCTGAGTATTGTATGCTTTGGAAACATGGCCAAAATGAATTTTATTATCCCAAATAACATTTTTCCATAATAGAATAGCTTAAGGCACTGATTGCTCTTGGAGCCAAGTTGCAGGACATTGTAAGATTCCAATTTTAAATATCCAATATTCTTTTTTTACATGACCTCTGTTTAACATGCTATAATTGCAAATTCTATAGTAGAACTCTTCGGGTGACTGCACTTTTAATGGTAGCATGAATAAAGGCGCTTCCAATAGATTCAAATAGTAATAGGTTTTTACCTTGGACAAAAGACGGCACTAAAAAAAATCTGCTAGAAAAAGCTGGCCGATAAAGAATTCTATGATTCTAAATTAAGACTCAGCCAGCAATCTATTTGCATCTTAATTTTGAATTTAGTCTAGAACTACAAGCGCAATCTAAGAACTCAGTGAACACGATCACCATTCTTGTCAGTTCCGAGATTTTACCAGTGAGTCTTACACAATCAAATCAGTAGTAACTTCCATTGTGTATATGTGTTGTGTGTGTGCGTGTATTTTTGGGATACAAGGGCTCAGAAGGAGGACATAAAGAATGATGAGCTTGCCACAAAAAGTCTGACATTACCCGATACTGTATTAGTATGTCCAGAGAAATTGGAATTTCAGCATCTACTTCAGTGTACTTGCAAAGCATAATGTGCAGTAGCAGAGAAGGGTATGTGTGAAGCTCTATCTTCATGACACTGAAATCAGTACAATGGTGTTAGAAATATCAGTACATTCATGGCCCCTTTATTAAACTGGCATTAACTGAACTGAAACTTCACACCTAAGTCTCATCTGGTCTTATCAGGGCTTTTCTGTGAATGAATTCTAAGTGTCCTTTCTCCACTGAGCATTGAAGTTATATGTTAATCAGAATACAGGAAAATGTCAGATAGCAGAGAGAATGTTGCTGAAATCAAATCTCCTCTGACATTTTTGCTCATGGCGGTCACAGAGGTCTTTATTGCCTTTTTATTGTTTGCATTTTGTTTCACAGTAACAGATATGGCTTTAAACGTTTATCAAAGGGCAGTGTATAAATGTAAGAGCCCATCATTAACATCATCGTCTACCATGATAACATTTACACTGGTTGAAAGAAGTCCTCCCGTGTTTGAGAAAACTTGATTTCCAAAGGACTGAATAAGATTTTCTTCTAAATGTGCTTTCCTAGTAAACTGGAACCAGTATCTATAAATGATGGACACTGCACCTGTGGCTGGTGTTTGTATTGCCACTACATGGCTCTAAAAATATGTTTTTAAACAACTGGCCAATACCAAATGGAACAATTCACATGTTGAACTTTACCGACTTTCCTTCCTTCCTTCCTTCCTTCCTTCCTTCCTTCCTTCCTTCCTTCCTTCCTTCCTTCCTTCCTTCCTTCCTTCCTCCCTCCCTCCCTCCCTCCCTCCCTCCCTGTTATAACATTTTGGATCCCGTTTTTACCTTCTATTTTACCTCCTATTGTCATTTTCAGCTTATTAGCTTTACAAAGGGACGTTCTGTTTTGTTTTTTTTTAAGAATGAAGAAATAAGAAAGGAATACTTTAGCTTTAGTATCTTTCTTTTTTAATTGTCAGGATTGAGGGATATGTTGAGGGAAGACATGATTTGTATCATGTAGTGTGCAACATATATGAAGAATGAGTTGTTTAGTACATAGTAGATAATTAAACAAATTATTAAAATTTCATGGAAGCACAAACTAGCACAACAGTTATCAAGCCAGAGTTTTTTTTAATACAAAATATAATTAAATTAGAGTGGAAAATAAATTGTATAGGCCTTTTGTTGTTAAAGCAGAAGACAAAATGAGCAAAAGCATTGACCTATGTGTGGGATTCATCCTGCTGTTTGGTACTCCAAAGCTGTTTTAAGTCCATCAGCTTATATTAAATAGAACAAATATCATTATACACTGTTCTTTCTATTACTTGAAGTAGAATTGTGGTCCTAGTGGCAGAGATGACAGGATTTAGGGATAAAGTAAAAGCTTCGGGTGACAATTATCTAAATGTCACTAATACAATTTCCCTGTTTACCTATTTTCCAAACAGTGGCAACAGATAGATGAGGAATAACAAGATTTATTGAAAGTGAAGATAAAGTAGTTCACTTTGAAACAGAAAAAACTTAGCTTTATTAATTTTAAGTTCTGAGTGGCCAGAGAAGGAACAAATCCATATTATGAAATCAGTAAAGAGGAAAATGAGCAACTTCCTTATGAGCCCCAAAGTTTAGGGCTTTTTAGCTTAAAATAAAGTGTAGAGAATTAAGGAAAATGACCATGACAAATACAAATACAGGCCAGCTCTGTTACCAAGGTGACAAGTAGATAAACATGGCTGAAATCCCAAGCAAGCAGAATGTATGCAAAAGCGATCTTATACTTTCCTAATTCAGATGAGCATAAGAAAGGGAGGAGGAGGAGGAAGAGGAGGAGGCACAGCACAAACCGACTTTCAAGGTTTTGTTACTGTAACCATTCTCCATAAAAATAGAATAGCCTTCCAGTAGAGTTGATACTTGATCTAGTCTACCTGGTGGAACTGACAGGAAGGGAGTATAATTACAGAAATATAACTCTTCTTAAGTAACATGGCAAATGTCCTATCACAAGAGACAATGATGACTGCCAGTTTCAATGAAGAGTAGACAAATCATGAATGATGTTTATGGATATGATAATGGCTATATATTACTTCCAACAGTTGCAGAAATAATCTTCTCTATGCTAGTTACCATACCATATTTGTGGGCTTCTCTAAGGCATCTGGTCAAAAACTGTGAGATCATGGACTCAATAAATGTCTGATCCAGCTTGGGTCTTTTTATATTATTCAATAAAGTAAGATCCTTGGTCTTTTGCAACACATTGGGACGACATAAGGAGAGAAGTAAAGCAAAGCCATAAATCAGTGAGATTAAAAATGGCAATGTGGAGAAGAAAATTACACGAGAAGAGGAAATGAAAACTGAAGGTTTAGGAGCCTGGAAAGGTATTTGCAGATACCCCTCCAAATAGGAAAAGGCAAAAAAACTCATTTAGTCATTCCAATTTCATACAATCTGCACCACTTGCAAATGCAATTTAACATCTCAAGCATAGGTGTCTGTAGCGGTATCAAAGAGTTGCTAGTGGTATTACATGTCATGATACAATCACACAACATATGCAAATTACATAATTGTGACGATGTCTTGATTTACGTTACAACCTTTTTACAGATGCCAATGACATGGTCTCACCCCAGCTACTGATAGTCTCCTGCAGCATTACAAGCTCAGCATAATAAGAGGCTACCGTGGTAATAGGTACAATGATATGAAAATAATAGTTGTACAATGATGTAGTAATGCAAATGGCACAATTATGTGATGTTATTGTGACTCGTTCCTATAGGTAATCCTCGACTTAGGACCATGTTGAGTATTTTGATACACCCTCCCCCCCAACGCAAATACTACTGAAATAGATAGAGTAGGCAGAATTTTCTCAGTTCTGCCTGGTTGTCTGTCATGAGTGGCTAAAGTTACAACATGTAAGCATTCTGAGTAATGGGAGTGCTCAGAAACGTGATTGTTACTTCATTCAAACTGACAGCAAATCAACCATTTCCTGAGCAAGCATTTGTGTTATTCAGATGTCTAGGTCAGCTCTTCAGTTGAAGATACTGACCCTCCATTTCACAGCTGAGATACTTGCTTTTCAGTAGAAAGTACAATGGCATCTTCTCTGCTGAAATACTGTATAACAATGGCTGCTGGTTTTTCAATCAAGATTTAGCCTTGTTCAGCTTATCAGTAAGTTAGTATCTGAAATCTAATGCACTGACTCTGAACAGGCCAAATCATTCTTCAGGTAACATGCCAGAGATACTGACCTACAAAATATTTTCAGCCAAGCTTATGTCGCCCTACTGAGACCAGATAAAAGTGTTGCTCCTGCCCAAAAGCTTGTTTGACACTGAATCCAAAAATACCAGAAGAGCTGTTATATTGGCTCACTGTAACACCCTTCCATCTGCTCTTTTGGAGAGAATGGTTTGCAATTTTTCTAAAAAAGCAACATCCCTGCTCATGTGGTGAGGAAGAAATCAAAACTATGGCCCATGGATTGCTGTACTGCCTTTCTTACAGAGACATTCTGGATTACTTCCTTGCTTCCTAGATTTTAATACAGCATCCATCTCAACCTTGTGATTCTGAAATAATAAAACATTACCCCAAAACCCAGACATGATGCCTACCCCAAATGGCGGATTACTTCCTCAATCTTCTACTAGCCGATCAAGAGTGAAAAATTCAGATAGCAGAGACACATTTTGTACACTGACCATGATGGAATGCAAATGATTATTTCAAGTAGGATGAACCTAATAATTTTATTCATGTTAAAATTATGTATATTTCGGTGTGCTATTTTAACTAGATCCTGCTTGATTCCTGATGTATCATTTTTATTATTATCTCAGTTTTTTAATTATTCTGGCCTGTGACTAATAATCCAAACTAAATCAAACTAAACATCAAAAGCTTTAGAAAACAGTTCTATGAATTATTTTGTTATTTTCTAGCTACAGAAAAAAAATCTATTTAAAAAGTAAATGTGTGTTTGCCCAAGATTAGTTAAACCATTCAGATAGAATAGAATAGAATAGAATAGAATAGAATAGAATAGAATAGAATAGAATAGAATAGAGCTGGAAGGGACCTTGGAGGTCTTCTAGTCCAGCCCCCTGCTCAAGCAGGAGGACCATTTCAGACAAGTGACTGTCTAGCCCAGGGGTAGGCAACCTTGGCTCTTTTATGACATGTCATAAACGAGCCAAGGTTGCCTACCCCTGGGCTAGCCTCTTAAAAACCTCCAGTGATGGAGCATCCATGATTTCTGGGCGCAAGCTGTTCCACTAGTTAATTGTCCTCACTGTCAGGAAGTTTTTCCTTAATTCCAGGTTGCTTCTCTGTTTGATCAGTTTCCAACCATTGTTTCTTGTCCTGCCCTCTGGTGCTTTGGAGAATAACGTGATCCCCTCTTCTTTCTGGCAGCCCCTCGAATACTGGAATACTGTTATCATGTCTCCCCTATTTCTTCTTTTCTTTAGACTAGCCAAACCCAAGTCCTGCAGGCATTCTTCGTATGTTTTAGTCTCCAGGCCTTGGATCATCTTAGTTGCTCTTTTCTGAATTTTTTCCAAACTCTCAACATCTTTTTTGTGATAGGGTGACCAAAATTGGCTGCAATACACCAGGTGTAGTATTAAGAGTAGTTATTTTTTTTCTAAAAATTATATTTTCATATAGAAATCATTTATAGCATGCAAAATTCTTTCCAGGAAGATCTGCCACAAATGTTTGCAAATATTTGGAAGGTTTTAACAGCAGAGAAAGGATCAGACTAATGCATAATTAGCAAATGATGATCAAAACTTTGGAATGAAAATAATTATTTTAGATAATCATCATTTTCTGCAAGCCAACCATCTCATTCATAAAAATCAACTTTACTTGGACTGAAGGTTGCATATACGTTCAGTAGATCTTAGCCAAGGCATACATTCTCTTTGCAATGCTCACTGGTTTTAGGAGCTTCTTTGGTTAAAGCCAAGTTATTTATTTTTATCTTGATACTGTAAAAATATGAAAACAATTTTGTACCAGCTTTATCAACCATAAGTAATCAAAATGGAATGGTTTTCCTCTGGCTTTTTCATGGCCTTAATTTCTGGAAGATTGGCTGCAGGTTGGTTGCAAAGCATGATAACTCCGTCTATCTGATGTTGTGCTTGAGACAAAGATTATTAAATCACGGACTTGTCTGCCTGCTCAGAGGGAACAATCTGTAGCTCTACAGAAGGCATAACATTTAACAGCACAATTGGGAAGGCTACATTTACCTACCTTTTTTCCAACTGTCAGGTTTATAAGCGTCATTTTTTTTTTCAAGGAGGTGCTCTGAGCTGCTAATGGAAAGCAGAACAAAAATTAGCCAGATGCTCCTGTCATTCTGAAAAGGTTCAATATAATGTTTAGTTGTGGCAAGTTTCACATCATCTGTCATGAAATGACTGATATGTAGATACTGACCAGCATCAGTACACTGATTTCCTTGTGGTTTCTGTTGCTATTAGTCATGTACAGTAGTGACACTGACTTGGAAAAGAATGATAAACTTTGATTAAATGCAAGTATTTTAACATAAACATTTATTTTGCAATTCAAGTGCTGGTGATTATCTTTGAAGCGCTTTATGGCGTGGGTTCAGGATATCTGTAGAACTGTCTTTCTGCAATGGGGTTGGCCCTTCCTGCTTGTGCTGGCAGAAAGCACCTACTGCAGATTTTGTCTGGGGGGATCCAGAAAGAGAACCTTTTCTATCATCGCTCCTGCCCTTTGGAACATGTTGGTCATAGGAGGTAAGGAGAAGTTGTTGGCTGGAGGTAGTTAGTGCTTTAACAGAAAAGGCACCCCAACTTCTCCCTCCAAATCCTTGTTCTTTAGTTTGTTTTAATTTTTGTAATTTTAATGTTTTTGTATTTATAATTGTCAGATGTTTGTGTGTTTTACCCTGCTGTAAGCCACTTAGAGTCATCTTAAACATGAAATGGGTGGCAAATAAATTTAGTAAACAAACAAACATTTTGGCATGGTTAACTAAGTGACGCTAACACTTAGACTTATATACTGCTTCACAGTGCTTTACAGCCCTCTCTAAGAAATTTACAGAATTGGCATATTGCCCCCAACAATCTGGATCCTCATTTTACCAACCTCAGAAGGATGGAAGGCTGAGTCAACCTTGAGCCAGTCAGAATTGAACTCCTGGCAGTCAGCAGAGTTAGCCTGCAATACTGCATTCTAACCACTGCGCCACCACAGCAATTACAACAGTTGTTCATTCGTTTTCATTCATGATTAATATACAGACACTTGGCATATATTTATGAAGGCTGCTGTGTCCCAGGGCCATGTGATCATCTTTTGTGATCTCCTGACAAACAAAGTCAATGGGGAAGCCAAATTCACTCCACAATTGTGTTACTAACTTAATAACTGCAGTGATTCATTTGACAACTGTGGCAAGAAAGATTGGGCAAAACTCACTTAACAAATGTCTTGCTTAGCAATGGAATTTTGTTTATATAATACCCTTTTTATTAGTTTATAATATAAAATACAAAAATACAAAAGCAAATAATAGGAAAAATAGGGGAGAGAAAAAGGGAAAATAAAAGTGAAGAAAAGAAGGAAAAAAGAAAGACAAGGCGCTGACTTCCGATGCCCTTTGATGCAGTAGAATAAGATAATAACATCAAACCTCAACTTTTTACTTTTATGTGATAGTATAAACTAGCCATTTCTATAACAACAAATCTATCTAATCGGTAAAACCCAAAATCAAAGTTTCATTTTTTTTCCACCTCAAGCACAAAGTCCAGAAGCGGTTTCCAAGTAGAAACAAAAATAATTGTTTTTTTTTTCTTTTATCAAAGCAGTCAATTTAACCATCTCTGCTAACTCCATCAACTATTGCAGCCATTCATCCATTGTGGGAATTGAAGTATCCTTCCATTTTTGTGCATAAAGTAATCTTGCTGCTGTCAACATATATAACATCAAAGTTTCATTTTTCCCCCCAAATCTTTTTCCATTAAACCCAAAAGAAAAGTTTCTGGTTTTATCTTCATATTCACTTTAAGAATCTTCTGTACTAAAATATGAATCCTACTCCAATATTTCTTTGCTTTATCACACGTCCACCACAAATGATTAAAAAGTCCCTTCTTTACATTTGCATTTCAAATATTCATTTGAAATACTTTTATACATTGTCGATAACTTGTCTGGCGTTACATGGCAACGGTATATCATCTTATAAAAATTTTCTTTCAAATTGTAATTTAGTGTAAATTTTGAACCTTTCTCCCATTGTTCAAGCATTACATTATATCTAAACTTCCTTGCCCACTGAATCATACAATGCTTTACAGGTTCACTTTCCAAATTCAATTTCAATAACGTTTTATAGATCTTAGCAATAACATGTTCATCACTGCCACACAGTAGGATTTCCAATTCATTTTTAACAAAGTCAAACCCATAAGTTTTTTTGTCTAATTTAAATCTTCCTTTCAATTGTAAATATGCAAACCAATGGCAGACATGTCCTGCTTAGCAATGGAGTTGTGGTTGTAAGTTAATCACTATCTGTATAAATAAATTGAGATTTAGCACAATAAGCCATAATTAGCTGCTACAGACTAACTTCTGAATATGCCTCCTAAAAAAGGAGGGAGAAGTATAGTGTAAAATGCTTGCATAAAATCACATATTCAATCCAAGTTATCTCCAGTTATCAAGAGGAAAGAGTGTAGTATCACCTTCTAGTGGACCACCTCATATTAATTATTAGGTAGAATAGAAGTATCATATGTTTACTGCAATGGGCTAATTGTTTTTGTCTTAAATATGTGATTTTTTGGGGGGTGGATATTACATTCACAAATGTCTACATGTGTATTTGTAGGTGGGTAGGTAGAGACATAGGAAGGAAGGAAGGAAGGAAGGAAGGAAGGAAGGAAGGAAGGAAGGAAGAAAGGAAGGAAGGAAGGAAGGAAGGAAGGCTTCTATTGAGCATGGATATTTTTCTAAAGGTATTTTAATTCAGTTGCATGATAATATAAAAAGAGACTTACTGAATCACGCCAAAGGATTGTCTGGTGCTGGATACTCTGTCACACAGAGGGGAACCAACTGCATACTGGGAGTTAACAAAGAGTAATATTGTGAGAAAGGCTGAAAATTTTTTCTTTATATTTATTTCATCATCTATCATGTTCCCTCTTGTCTATCTTCATCTACCCTATTTCTTAGGCTCTTTAGTTACTGTGTTATTGCTAAAGAACAAGTTTTAACATCTTATTTATATACAGTATGTATGTATGTATGAACTGTGTTTCCCCGGTCTTATTTACTTATTTACTTATTTACTTATTTACTTATTTACTTATTTACTTATTTACTTATTTACTTATTTACTTACTTACTTACTTACTTACTTACTTACTTACTTACTTACTTACTTACACACACACACACACACACATATACTTTACAAATATATCAAGGTAACGCTGGGTGGCTTACATTCATAAAAATCGATCCGTATACCTCAAAACATATATATGTTAAAACCAATCATTAAAATCTAATTACACATGGGGAGGGTGGGTTGGAGTGCTTAGAGGTGGGATCTCAATCAATCACCTCCATTGGGCTGTTCCCCCATTGGGGCTCCAAGCCAACTGGCAGAGACAGGTCTTTGGGCCCTTATGAAAGAAAGGTTGGGGCCAACCTCACTTCAAGGGGGCAAGATGTTCCAGAGGGCAAGTGCCAATTATAGGTGCTAATTGGCACTTAGCTTTACAATATCCTTTCCCCCCCTAGTTTTACAATATCCTTTTTTCCCTAGTTTTACAATATCCTTTTGAAGCAGAGTGTTCAGCAAAGAGTTCACTGTCGGAGTACTGATAAACATTGATAACTATGAGAATGATCAAAGATTAATTAAAATGGATTACAATAAAAAAGATGGGGTTGAGAACTGATATAGGTTCAGCCTACATATTAAAAGAACTGTCAAAGCAATGTTGCAGTGTATAGAAGACATTTCTGTGACAAATTCACTTTGAACTATTTATAGTTCAATTTATGTGTGAATCTGCCTATGTAAGTTATTTGCTTTGTTCCAGAATTATTAAAAAAAAAATCTTCATTCAATATAATTTGGATTTAATTACTACCCTCCCACCTTGTCAATTATGACAATTGAAATCGGACTAATCAGCCAGACAGCTCAATTTATTTATTTATTTATTTAGTCATAAGCTCTCACATTCCAAAGTACATAGGTAGATAGATTAGACAGTTAGACAGATAGACAGATAGACAGACGGATGGATGGACGGACGGATGGACGGACGGATGGACGGATGGATGGATGGAAAAATCTTTGGGAAAAGTTATTTACAACAAAGTATGAGTATCCCAAAGTCAGTTTGTGATGGAGAATAAGTATGAAACAACGCCTGTTCTTTCTCCTGCAGTGTGTATAAAACGAAGAGTACATTTTAAAAATTGTCCTTGACATAGCTCTACCCACTTTTCCAGTTCTGTTACATTGCGACATCATGCTGGAAAGGATATTTCTGAGAAGGATGAGCAAAGAATACTATGCATGTACACCAAGACTATTCATTCCTAGCAGCATCACCTAAGGCATGAGAGTCATTTCAGCTGCCCAGCTAAAGCAAGCAGGTACCTATATTTTCGTAGAAGCAACATAGGAAAATGCTAGAGGCAGTTGGTCATTTTAGTGACAATGACAAAGACACAATTTTATTTCATGTTGTACAGAGATTGCAACAGTGAATCACTTCTGTATTTTATCAAGAACACAATATTGTATGGATAGTTAATATAATATGATTGTTAATATAATATGGGATGATGAGCCTCTCAGGTCAGATGGCATTCAATGTATTATGGAGGAATAACCGAGGATCTTTCAGGTACTAATAATGTTATGGTATTTATTGTATGGCTAGATTTTAAAGCCCTTTGGGATGGCACAATCAGGCAGAACATGGTGAAACAGAAAGATGCCAGGTCATCAAAGAAATGACAGAAGTTATATACTCTCTTCTTATGTATTCAGGCTATATGGTGAATATATTATTAGAGATGCTGGATTGGAAAAAGTTGAGTATGGTTTTAAAACTGGAGACAAAAACATTAATAGCTTATTTGTTGAAAATGCAAATAAGAGCCAGTTTGGTCTAAGATTAAGGCACCAGGCTAGAAACCAGGAGACCATGAGTTCTAGTTCTGCCTTAGGCAGGAAAACCAACTGGGTGACTGTGTACCTCTTTGTACCTCATAGGGTTGTTGTGAGGAAGATAGGAGGAGAAAATAGTATTAGGTATGTTTGCCACCTTGATTTATTTGTAAAAATAATAGAGACATAATATGAATAAGTGAATGAATGAGTGAATGAATGAATGAATGAATGAATGAATGAATATGCAAGCTCTAGTAGTAAATGTCAAGGAGCAGAGTGAAAAAAATAGGATTATAATTAAATTTAAAGAAGACCAAATTAAAAATATTAGTACAAAACCCATCCTTAGAACTGAAAATGAAGAAATTGAAGTGATGCATAACATTTGCCTTTTAGGATTGACTATCAACAATAAAGCAACCAGAGGTCAAGTAACACGCTACAGATAAGGTAAGAAAACAATAAAAGCAGAGGAGAGGTGTTTTAGATTTTGTGACATATCTATCTTTACAAAAATTAGAAGCCTGAAGGCATGGTTTTGGTTGTGACTTCCTATGGAAGTGAAAGTTGGACTTTGAAGATATACAGTAGAAAGAGTGATGATGCTTTTGAACATTGTTGTTGGAAAAGACTCTTGAGAATATCATGAACATCCAAGAAACAAACAAATGGAACATAGAACAAATCAATCCAAAGCTCTTACTCAACGCACAAATTGCTAGTATCACATTAAATGGAGATCCAGCTCCCCTGAGGAATCTATAAAGCTGAGAAAGGTAAAAAGAAACAGATGATGATGACAAGTCATCAGGAGCAACTTGGATGGATACCATTACAGTGGTAATGGGTGCACCAGTGGGAAGAAGACCTGAAGGCACATGCTGGGGATAGCTCACCCTGGAGAAATTTTATGTGGTGCTAAGAGTTGGCAATGACTTGATGACACATAATCAATCAATTGATGTATAATTGTAAACTTCCAAGTACGAGGTTTCACTTTATGGTTCAAAAAATTAAACCTGGTCTTCCGTATTCATTCCTCCACTCAAACATTTCATGAGCTTTGTAGATATAAAGGTAAAGATAAAGGATTCCCCTATCCAGTCATATCTGACTCAAGGGGGTGATGCTCACGTCCGTTTCTTATTTAACTTAATTTTAAGCTGAAGTTCTATACTCAAGTTGGCACTGTCTTTAAAAAAGAGGAACCACTATGCTTTTAAAAAAGTTGAATGGCTACTAAAGCATCCTATTTTCAGTCATAACTATTGCTTAACATATTTTGAATGTAACAAGCCATTTTATTCTAAACTGGAATAGTCAATAGGTATATTGAGAATGCAAAGGTACCCACTAACATGAAAAAAATATTGTTCTCTACCAGATCTTTGAAGTTGTCTTCTTGATTACATACATGGTTTAGTAAAATAGACTTAAAGAAAGAAAACAATGGCCCAACAACATTTTCTGATCCCTCATCTAACAAATTTCTATGTAGAAATCTGGGTTACTAAAACTGTCTGTATAGACTAGTATATAGACTGCTTCTGGACTGCAACTGTCCAAACTGATGGGCTGGTATTTTCTTCATACAGAAACTAGGGAGAGAAGAAGATTTTCATCATACTGTAGATATCAAAGCTACATTGTCTGCAGAAGGACATGTCTAAAATGCTTCAATTCCTGAAGCAAAGAAGCAAAAGATACTCCTAACCTCAAGTAGTGCAATTTAAAATATGCAGTTGCTAAATAAACCCTGCACAGTATTAAGAATATAAAAGCCAAACAACTTCACCCACACAAGTTTTATGGGAACCAGATGCACAGCATGAATGTGTGAGTGTGTGTGTGTGTGTGTGTGTTTGTGTGTGTGTTTATGTATGTGAAATATTTCTCTATATAAACATGAAAAGTATGCAACCAAGAAAAGCATAACTTTCTTGTTTGTTACAGCAAAAACTTGATTAGATTTGCTAAGGTCATTTTCAAAGCTAATGAAAGCTGTTAGGCTGAGTGCATTAGACTAGTTTCAGAGAACCAGATTAACAAGAGTAGAGCCCCAGGCTCATTTTTTAAATATATGTTAATGAAAGTAATAAATAAATAAATAAAATAACTAAGTAAGTACTTGACTTAGAATAATAATGTCATATTTTCTTGAAATGCATATGGAAGTGAAATTGAAAGCTCAAAGAAGATATAACTTTTGCCTGGTCCAATATAATATAGAGCAATTATATGAAATAAGGTATCCTGAAAATATGAGACATAATCACTACAAATTCCAAATAATAATAATATTGAGAAAATCACTATCAGTCAACTGAAAAATGCAACTAAACTTGCAATAGCTTATATCCTGAAACAATGCCTTTAACATCATCAAACAACAACATCTGCCTATCCCAGGTCCTTGGGAAGGCCTTCATAGGTGTATAAAATGACAAATCCAATCTAAACATCTGGCTGACTGTGCAACCAATCCTAGTAATATAATGTATTAAGCTTGTATGTTGCCCAACTCTCGGTGATTCTGGGTGGCTAACAATCAAAGAAACTGTAATCAAATCAATAATGATAAAAGACACAAATAAAAAACATATAACACCTAAAAATAGACTTAAAACAGAAAAGATAAACACGGCATCCTAGAAACGTGTCTTCCCTGTATCTTCTCATCCTGGCTGGGGAATTCTGAGAGTTGAAACCCACAAGTCTTAAAAGTTGCCAAGGTTGGACACCCCTGCTTTAGATACTTTGTTTTCAGTGTTGTTCACCAACTAAAGATGTCTAGAGTTGAGTTAAAAAAATTAAAAGCAAATCTGGGATATGAATTACTGGAGAAAGAAAGCTCAATGGGTGATGAAGTGTCTACTTAGAGGCACTGGAATTTATTGAGGTGAATCTGAAGGCATATAGATGAACATCACTTTTGGCTGGCCTTACACAAACCAAAGACAGGAAATCTATCACAGTGATAGACCTGGAATAAGACCTCACCTCAAATAATGCATCCAGTTTTGGTGGTCACAATATAAAAAAGATGTTGAGACTCTGGAAAGAGTGCAGAGAACAATAAAGATATTAGGAGCCTGGAGGCTAAACATACGAAGAACAAGAATTGGGTATGTCTAGTGTAGACATACTAGATAAGAAAGACTAAGGGAGATATGATAGCAGTTTTCCAATATCTGAGGGGCTGTCACAAAGAAGAAGGGGTCAACCTATTCTCCAAAGCACCTGAAGGCAGGACAAGAAGCATTAGATGGAAACTAAACAAGGAGAGAAGCAACCTAGAGCTAAAGGAGAAATTTCCTAACAGTGAAAATGATTAACCAGTGGAATAGTTCAGAAGTTGTGAATGCTCCAACACTGGAGGTTTTAAAGAAGAGATTGGACAACCTTTTGTCTGAAATGGTATAGGCCATGGTTTCCTTCTTGAGCAGGAGGTCAGACTAGAAGAACTCCAGGGCCCCTTCCAACTCTGTTGATGATGATGAGGTGGTGTAACATGTGCTTCTGAGAGGCTGAGGCTGGATTCAGACCAACCGGCCATGAATAAACTGCACTGACAGGGTTTGCTTGGCGCACCATTGGCGCACTTGCATGCTCTTGCCGATGGCCGGCTTACCCGAGACCAGGACAAGATCAGCGCTGCCCTCCAGCTGCTCCAGAAAGACAAACTGGGCAGTTCAGATGGAGATGTGGCAATGGTGGGAAGGGAACTCAGTTGAAAGGGTTCACTAGCAGGCTGCCACCGCCACCCACTTCCACCTCAGCAGAGGCAGGGCGCTTGCCGTTGTAGCACGGGCAAGGCTTATCTCCAGGATTCCTGTGCAGTGGTCAGCGGGATGGAAGCCGGCTGCCAGAGGCCCGGGTCAGCCCGGCCTCTCTCTGCAGTCCGGGCACGGGCAGTTTCCTCTGCCGCTTCCTTTCTCCTCTCCTTACCCCCTCACAGCTAGTGCCTGACGCTGTCACCAGGCTGGGCCGCCTTTACCTCAAGATGCTTCCTCATTCCCCAAACTGTTCGCATACTTGTCTCAAAGGTGCTTTTTCAAAAGGCAATTGGACTTCCTTTGTTTTCCCTTTGTTTCGCTTCTCATCCAAAAAGCTTCATCGTTTCTGGCAGGATGGTGGGAAGGAAAAAAGGAAGAAAGGACAAGGTTAAAAACAAAGGTTTTAAAAAGCACCTTTGTGACAACCATGATCTGGATGACTGAGAATCTCCATAGACAGTTGTCTGCTTCTTGCAAGCCTGGCTCTCAGACACTCCACTGGCCTCTTCCAAAGAGAATGGATGTCCTTTTTTTAAGCTGTGGCCACTTTTCTTTCTTACGGGACAGGATTTTGACGCCTGGAAACTTTTAAATATTAATGTAATTATAATCTTTTGAACTAAGCGAAGAGGATATTTTCCCTTCCCCCAATTCCATAAGTGGCGCCTAAACACTTTCCCTCCAACTGCCTTGTCAAATTTTGATTACCCTCCACTTTAAGGTTGTGAACATGCAGAAATTGCAATCTAATCCTAACTACAGGGAATTTTATTACAGGAATATGAGACTCTAAATGTTCAGGATTGCGCTTCTAAGCTACGAGGCAAAAAGCAAAATGGAGAAAGCATTTCAATAGTGTGTGTCATATTTATATGCACCTCTGCACTTGCAATCCAGTATGTGTGCAGCTGCTCTTAAAGGAAAATTTAATATTGGTTGCAAATGTTGGCAGGTGGCTTTCTGGAGGAGAGGCTGTCTGTAAGAGCAATTTTAGTATTCTGAGTATTTTTCAGCAAGACATGAAAGAACACTCTTCATACTTTATATGTTTTCATTTGCCATGGTGCAATGTCTGTTTGGAACAATGCTGCTTCTGCAATTGCATTCTGGCAGAAAAAAAGCCATTAAGAAATGTCATTGCCATTTTTCTCTTTTCTTCCAAAAGCTCCCTTTGAGTAGCGGGGCCAACATAACCATTCCAAGAACCCATGGTTGAACTTCCTCTTGTTCTTTTCTGGATTGACTTAAAAATAAAATTAAAAAAAAAAAAAGACAAAAGAAGAAGGATCCAAAAATGAAGATTCCCTGAAGAATGAAGAAAAATTTAAAGATGGGGGCAGGTTCATATTTTTCTGAGTTCTTTCCATATTTTTCATTTTATTTATTTTTTTTAAAAAAACTTCAAAAGAAGTTTTGTGTTCAACCTTTAAAGCACACTACTTTAGTTAGGAGGTTGGAGGAAAGCATGCATTTTTCTTTTCCTCTTTCTCTATTATCCTAACACACTCTGCTGGAGTGACTCCATGCTTTCCTAATGTCTGAATAGTACATGATTTCCCACTGGCAGATTTTACATCTCAAGAAGTAGCAGCTCTGCTTTCAAATAAGGGGAAAAATCAACTGAAACAGTTCCTGATGGGGCAGCAAAGAGAACTGAAGTAAGATAAGAATTTTCAGAACACCGTAGTTCATTTAAAATATCCCATTCAACACAGATCTGTTCAAAATGTTCCAGTTTTTTCCTTTAACTTGCATGCAAGTTTCCCTCTCTCTCCTCTCTCTTCTTGTCTTATCAGTTAGCTTCAGTAATATTTTTTTCCCTCTTGACTCAAAGAGGCAACATGTGCCCTGTTATGTCAGAAAATAAAAGGAATATACTTGTACTTAACAAGACTGATACACATACTGAGAGGGGAAGTAAGGCAAGAAAGATAAAAATGGAGGGAGCTTTCAGAGTTCATTTATACTCCTGCTTGGAATACATGCATTTAATATAAGAAGAAGGGGGGAAATCGCTGCTACATAGGATTACTTGACTCAAAGTTGAGAGGCAGTTAACCATGACAGACAGATTTCAGGTAATCCAAGATGTACGCCAGTTCTAATTGAGGAATGTTGTGTTTTGCTTTCTGGCAAAGTTCCAAAGAAAGAGTTGGGAAATGCAGAGAGTGGTTAAAAAATTATATGATGCTGTGAACTCCCTATTAAGGCATTTTTAATTACAGAGGAATCATAGGGAATTCATAGGCATCTGTAGCAGGGGATAATATAATATCATGACACATCATTTAGACATCATTGTGACTTTTCCTGGATGCCTGTGATAGGGATATGCAGGTCAGCCATTTCCAGCTTTTCTTGAATGTGGCTAGATTAATCCACATGAAATGGACTTCTGAATTTGTATGAGGCTTCTGATTCCACAGAGTCCCCTATGTGCAAGCATCTCTAGTGACAAAATCAGATTTCTCGAATAGGGCCCAATTTTCTTTTTCTTACTTGATCTAAGCTTAAAGAACTATCCCTAGTATCAGTGATGATTTGGAATCTCAGTCAAGGTGAAATTGATCAGAATCAGAGCCAGAATCTGGGAAGCAGATTTCCAGCAGAATATAAATTTCAGTTCCCATCTAGGGATGCGTAATCAAATCCATGATGAATGGAAACATTCATTAACCAGGCAAGTGAGAAATTCAAGCTGTTCTGCGCTTGCTCAGTTCAAAGCTTCACGCCAAATGCCAATTGCATTTTGAGTCCACTCTTAGCCATAAGATTACAAAATTGCTCTTGCGAAGATAAGGTGTAGGAGAGATCCCCATGTAAGTCATTTGAATATCTCCATTTTAGTCCATTTTCAGTTAAAAGAAATATTATGTAAGAGGCTCAGCCCGAGGGAGGGGGTCAAACGCATCATAAGTCCCTTCCCGCCCACAACAGATCTATGTCCAGCCCACCTTGAATTCCTTTCTATTCTTAACTCCCACACATTTCCTTTAACAGTCACTTGGCCAGATTCTTGCAGAGAATGAAGCTTGCAATAAATCTTTATATTAATCTGAATTGCCTGAATCTCCTGATTTCCCTGGCACTTGACACATTGAGCATGCATGGTTCAAGCTAGTTCACCAAACTAAGTTAAAATATGAATCTAGACCCAATCCATATCTGCCCTGCATATATTCAGTGATCAGCTTGTTCCCTTGAAGTTCTGAAGCATCCTGTGCATTTTTAGAAATGCCCAGAGAACCTTATTTATTCTTTGCATACCTTGTATGCAACCAAAAACGCACATTTTTTTTATTCAACTTTTCGAAGGCCAAAATATTTTTGTGGCCAATTTTTGAACAAGAACCAGTTTGTGATGGATGTTAGTCAATTGCATATGAATTTCATGTCTGGTCCAACTCTTTTGAAATAGATAAAGGAGTTGAATAAAAAACACATATGGAGATGGATAGTAGTGAACTCTGTGAATGGATTATGGATGGTGCTGGTGGATCACTCTATTTTGCTTTAAAGAAATAGTTATGAATTACTCTGACATCCTTGATTCACTGAAATCTTGGCATCACTCGTGTATGAGAAATGATCTGTAATGTCAGATGTTCCCTATTCAAAGCGAGACAACTGACCTGTTATCTTGAATACTTGATTGAATAGAAAGGCAGGGTAGAAATAAATAGGCTTTCCTGAAATTCACAGCAGCCAAAATCATTGGATTAAGGAGGATGTTTTATGCCCACACAGTCTTAAAAACTAGTTCAAAAACTTTCTTTCTTCAATTTGTTTTACTGATACACTATTTTTTATTGCCATTGATTGCTATTGTTACTGTTTGGCTGAGGGGAATTCTGTTTTGAGTCAGGATCATTACTGCTTATAAAGTTGTTTGCTTTTTTTTTCTTGAGCACAGTCAATCCTCCATTCAAAGTAGCATGGGAATACCTGGCGATTTATTTAGATACTTGCAGATCCAACTGCCATTGTCTGTTCTGAGGGCCCTTGGTGACCATTTCCCACTTATATTTCAAGACTCAGTGCGTTTGTCATGTTAGAGCTCAGCTCAAGTGAAAAATGAATTTGGAATCAACTCTTGCTATAATATATTTTCAAATCAGGCAGTTGAGAAGCTATTAAATTAATGCTTCTGAGGCTGTAATACAAACTAATTCAAGAAAAACCTTGAATGTTTGAAAGCATCTAACAGCAATTATACAAAACAATACTTATTCTATCAGGCTAAGCTATCTATGGCTTAGATATAATCACTTCATCAAAGCACTAGCTTATATCTAGGATGATTAATAAAGTATTAAGAGGACTTTGCAGACAACTTTTTGGGATCTTTAAGGATTATTTGAAGTACACCCACATATAGTTTAGGTCTCGCTATGCAGCACTGCAGATGCAAAGGCAAATAACAGGGATGGAGAAAACTAGGCTTCAGCTCAACTTTAGTAAGACTGAGTGACTCTGGGTTTTGGGGCTACCTGGTTCTGGCGACTTACCATCTGATATTCTGGATGAACGTGCACTACTCCAACAGAACTTGTGTGAAATTTCGGGAGGAACAGGTAGCAACTATAACCAAGACAGTCTTTGTTCAAGTTTGTTTTGTGCACCAGTCATGCCATTCTTATATAGGGAGGTTCTTCTCATTGTCATTCAAGCCTTGGTCATCTCCTGAATGGACTACTGCAAATTGCTTTATGCAGATCTACCCTTGGAACAACATCTGAAAGCTAGAATTAGTGCAGAATTCAGTTGCATGGGCAATTATGGACACTCCCTTGAGGGAGTACATTATACCTCTGCTCCATGAGTTGCGTTGGTTGTCAATATGCTACTGTACTCAGTTCAAGGTGCCGGTGATGGGCTTTAAAGCCATCCATGACATGGGACCAAATTATTTCAAGGACCAGATCCGTGGTTATATTTACTTGTCCCATTAGATTCCATAGCTTCTAGCATGCTTCTAGTTCTGTCTGCTAGAAAATATCATATGGTGGGGCCTAGGAAAAAATCTTTTCTGTGGTGATATCCATCCTGTGAAACATCATCCATGCAGAGATTGAGTTGACCCCAACCCTAATGGCCCCTTTTAAGGCCTTAAAGACATGACTTTAAGAAAAGGAGTTGCAGACATTTTGTACCCTCTTCCATCTAGCTTTCCAACCCTTCAGCTTACTGCCCAAGATTTTTACCATCTGAGAATGGCTCTAAGGTTGCAATGGGGTCCTAAGACATTATCCAAAATGAGAATGGCACATTACTATGCAGCGTGTAAAGCAGAATTTAGTATCTGGCAATGGGCAGATAATACAAACAATTTCATAAGAAAACAAACTTGGTGGGAATCCAAGTAGATGTTTTGGGAACAGGAACCAGAAGTGGATTTCCAAGATTTCATATAGTAGCTTTTTTCAGGATACTGGATACCTGTAAAACTTGTGCTTTTTTCCTAAGATACAGCTGTTTCTCATATAAGTAACCACGTTAGGAAATGGCAACTGAATCGGAAAAGATACACACAATAATTTTATATCCCCAAGATAATTAAAATTTGGCCATAGTAGAAAGGAACCATGTTTAATTCATTTAGAGCAGAGGTCCCCAACTTTTTGAGCACCAGGGACCGGTTCCGTGGAGAGAGGTTTTTCTGCGGACCGGAGGGGTAGTGGTTTCATGTACTGCCTGCATCCCGTGGATGGGGGTTTGCTGATTTATTTATTTATTTATTTATTTATTTATTTATTTATTTATTTATTTATTTATTTATTTATTTATTTATTTACTTATTTTTCACTAAAATCAAAGAACCCAATCCCTAATTTCATGTTGATAATCCTAGCCTAGGTGAAATAATAATGCTTTTCCAGAAGCTTCAGTTGATCATTCAACATGGCAGAGTTTTTGGGAGGGCCTCTTGAACGCTACAACACTTTCTGTTCAATGCTGCTAATTCTTTCCTTGTGCCTAATTGCAGAGCGGTGTGAAACAGCAGAGGTTGCTGAATGGATTGTATAAATGGTTGGGATTTAGATGCCATGCTATGCAAACCATTTCACTTCCTGAAAGCTGTGAACAAGGATTAGAGAATTTCAAGCACCTTCTTCTTGTGAGTATAAATGTGATTAATCTTTCTGGAGTACATTTCCTTTGTAATCATTGTCAGATTAATACAATGGGTAGTTTCCCATCCCTTTCCCTTTCCTTTTCTTTTTCTGTGTAGTTTTCATTTTATTTTATAGACAATCTACATGATTTGGATCCCACTGAGTGAACAATTTAGCTAGAAAAATCTTAGGGCTGCTGTAAGTAATCCCCCCTATGTTTAATTGAAAGCATTGCCTTTTACAGACAATTTGCCACTGAGACTGTTATTGCGGAAGCTCCATTCATTTCTGTTCTATGGCCCGGCTGCATTGAAATAGCACAGTAATAGGCCACTGTTGAAATCCTACAGATCACATGTCACAGTTTTCTTGGGAAAAGATTACCTATTTTATCCAAAAATCTCAGTTACCTTCTATCACTCTCTTGCAAACCAGTTCAGACAGTCTCGTGTAGTCTTCCTCCAAAACATGCTCAAGACATGGGGACAAATGTATTTCATTCTCCCAATTTTATTGTTGTTATTCATTCACTAAGTTGTGTCCAACTCTTCACAACGCCATGGACCATAGCACATCAGGTTCCCCTATCCTCCAATGTCTCCGAGAGTTTGCCCAAATCCATGTTCCTTGCATCAATGGCACTATCTAACCATCTCACCCTCTGCCATCTCCTTCTCCTTTTGCCTTCAATTTTTTCCCAACATCACAGTCTTTTCCAACAAATCCTCTCTTCTCATTAAGTAGTCAAAGTATTCGAGCTTCAGTATCTGTCCTTCTAAAGAGCAGTCAGAATTGATTTCCTTTAGGACTGACTGATTTGATCTCCTTGCAGTCCATGGGACTCTCAAGAACCCAGCACCACATTTCAAAAGCATCAATTCTTCAATGCCCAGCCTTCCTTATAGGCTAAGTCAGCAAGGCAGATTTGCTGAAAATCATCTCACCATTATGTCTGAGCAGGATTTGAACCCAGCTCTCCTTGACCTTTGGATTAACTGCCAGCATCATTTTTATAAGTGGTGTAGGGCAACTGCTGCTCTAATTTCCCACAGAGGCAGATCAGAGGAAATCAAAATGGGCAAGTAGGAGGGTGTGACATCTTAATGCCAGCCCATCCCTTTGGTACATGCACAGGTATAAAAGAGGAGAGGGGCTGATAATGTAACATCACATCCATCATTTGAAACATTTCTCCCTACACCTTGAGGTTAATTCACGGTGTCTCTGAAAAAGGGTGTTGGGCAGGTGTCACATAAAGATTCTTCCATCTGAGCCATCCTCCTTCCAGAATATGAAAAACTTCTGCCCTGCTTAGCATTTCCTTGTCATGTAAGAAGTTGAAATGCTTCAGTTCTAATGTTTGTTTACTTGTGGAATTTATAGGACTGCCCAGCTCAAACTTTCAGTGGTTTACCAAAAAAAGAAGGACCAACAATTCCATTAAAATAAAGACAAAAACTTAATTGTGATTAGGAACTTGCAATTATTACTCTCCTCCAGATGGTAACTCCCATCATCCCAGTTACAACATTGAGAAAGAACATATAAAACCTATTAGGCCAAGCAAACCTATTAGGAAGTCATAATGAATTGTCAAGGAAATCTACTTCTGCATGAACTAGAAACCCAGCAACAGAGATTGGGTTCACAGTTAATACTTTGTCATATCATGCTTTATTAAATAAGGCAGGCTTGACTTATTTAACATAACACAATAAACCAAAGCCATAGTTTACTAAATGCTACTAAAATGTTCACTTTATACAGTCCAAAACTAAATAAAACATATTATAGTTTAATGCACGTAGATCAAGGATACTATAATTTCCAACCTATAAAGTAATTTCAGAGTTTTTGCTTACCTTTGCTTTAACACACACCTTAGTCTTCACTGCAGCACTGAGCACTCTATGCATAGTTTCAATAAACCTGAATCGTAATTATGACAAGTTTATATTAGCACATAGGTGTTGTCAAAGCTTTAATACTTTGACGGTAGCAACTATATCATGATTCTTCTTTAGTACGTGAATTATTTCATCTTCAGTTTAACGATGCATAAAACTGACTTGCAGCCATTTTGAAGCTGTACTTTATATTGTTGCTCCCACACATGCTTTTTATCACAGCAAGTCAAGATTCATTATCTTCAGTGAGATCTTGAGATGTTTGGAGAGAAAAAAATAAAATATGTTGGTGCTCATAATTGCTTTCTTGGATATTTATATGAAACAGTAATGGTGCTGATGCATTAAACTAAGAGAGGTTTGTTTATAGAGTAAGACGTTCATTTCATCCTGTAAAGACATCAAGACAGCTATTCCTCCTTTGGTATGTCTTTTATTTATTCACCTTATGAAAGTAAAAAGATTTTGATTAATTGAACTTTATCACTATGCCTAAAGAGAGAAGGTGGGCAAAGCTATCATTTCAGGAACCCAGCATTGTTAGAGTGTCTGTTTTATCTGAATAACGTATTTCACAAGGCACTGTAATGGAGCCATTGTAGGAGATGACCAGGCTGAGCCCAAGGGAGGGGTCATCAGTCATGAATCCCTTCACGCCCACAAGAGAACTAAGTCCAGTCCACCTTGAATTCCTTTCTATTCTTAACTCCTGCTAATTTCACATATCCATTGGTAGTTCAGATTCTTGTAGACTGATTAAGCTTACAATTTTTATTCACATTTGAACTGCCTGGATCTCCTGATTTTCCTGGTGCTGGACAGCCATCTTAGGGTTTCACTGACTCTCGGGCTGGATGGCATAGCCAGATCTTTTGGGATCTCTGAAACATTAACAGTGATGGAGCTGACCTCCTTTCAAGGAGAATAATGTTCCATAAGGCGGGCACCATGGCAGAGTAGGGCTATCTCCTGGGATTTGTAAGGTTAATTCTGTAGCAAGTAAGACCCTTAGCATGTCTCTTCTGCTGGACCTGATAGGATGGAAAGTATATAATCAGGGACAGATTATCAGATAATCCAGCTCCTGCCATTGAAAGGCTTTAAAAGTTAAAACCAGGACCTTGAATTTGATCCAGAAGCAAACTCACAGCCAATGTAAGTTGTGGAGCAGAGAAATAATACATGCTGTTCTAGAAACAGACATTAACTGCGTGTACCGCTGCATTCTGCACCAGCTTAAGCAGTCCCATGAAGAATGCATTACTGTAGTCTAATCCGGATGTGGCTAGGACCTGAATGACTCTGAACATAACCCCCCAATCTAGGAATGGGTGCAAATGGTGCACAGCATGATAATGTGCAAAGGTTCTCCTAGCTACGACTACCACCTGCTCTTTGAGCAGGAATTATGAGTCTAGGAGGAACCCCAAATTATACATTGAGTCTGTTTGGGGCAGTGCAACCCCATCCAGCACCAAAGATGGTACACTCCTAGAACCAGCAGGGCCTAAAACCCAAAGCCACTCAGTCTTGCCAGATTTCAGCTGAAGCTTACTGTTCCCCATTCAAATTGTGTGCAAGTTGATCCTGTTTCTATTTCTCAGAAATATGGGAGTGAAAAATGTATCAATAGGTGTACTTCTTTAAATATACAGAAAAAATATAGAAAATAATTACTACCTGTTTCCTTTTTGTTGTTCTCACTTTTTGTTCCAATTTAGCAACTTACCACAGTAGCTATTCCACCTAACACTTTAAGAACAACAGCTGTTTAATGGGGCAGATCAGCTCTCAAGAGTATCTATGGGTACATTGAAATAAACATTGATATGCTGCCAGGTTGTGAGAAAGTTTAACAAAACATTCAGGAAAATGTTATATCTAGCACTAAATATAAAGAGTTTTCCACAAATGCTGTGCTATTTTTAGCTAGGCAGGTTAACAGCACATTGCTGACCTCAGCGTGACAGACTTATGCATTAAAATTATCACAGAATCTTATCTTGATGAATGTAGTGGAGCTTATTGTCATGTCAATGGAAATAGAGGCTGTGTAATCCTAAATAGGCTTGCAGCTGTAATCTGTCATGAATATCTATGGGAAAGAATTTGTAATATTCATTGCAATGGACCTGCCGTGGCACTGATAATTTTACTACTAAGTAGAATTCACCAATATCCATCTTTTTTTGGTCAAAGGTTAAGCACATGGACAAAAAATGAATCCGTAGAAGAATGATAGAATTGCATGAAAAGGATGGAGATTGTATTTAGGTATATTGAAAAAGATTACCAGTGGGAACTGACATTTAAAAGTCTCTGTCAGAAAAATCTATATAACAAGGAGTGGCCATAAAAACATTTACATTAAAATGTGTTAACTATATTCCTTAAGGCAGTGGTTCTCAACCTTTTTAATGCCGCGACCCCCAACCGGTTGTAAGTCGAGGACTAAACCGGTCATACGTTGAGGACTAAACCAGTCGTATGTTGAGGACTACCCAACCAGTCGTAAGTCGAGGACTTTCCCTGCCCAGGAGCGCCGCGCATGCGTGGTTCTGCCCCCTGTGCCGGCCGAGGCGTAGCTGGCAAGCGGCAGAGACGGAGCAGGCCGACCACCAGCTGGCCCAGCTCAAGGGAGGTAAGGCACCCACCGGAAAAGGGGAAAAAAAATGGCGGACAGCCTTGCTTGGCGACCCCTGTGAAATGGTCGATCGACCCCAAATGGGGTCATGACCTATAGGTTGAGAACCGCTGCCTTAAGGGAAACTGCAACAAGACCTGTAGAATTGAATGTTTTTGTCACAATGGTGCTGGTAGGATTGTAGCAGCACAATGCAAGTTCCACTTCTTTGGATTGTGCACACTTTAAACATTACTGCTGCTTCCCTTCCTCCCCTCCCCACCCGCTGTGTGCCTCTGACATGTATATCCACGAGAGAGGCAAGAGGCAAATGAAAGCATGCTCACAATAAAGTCATCCTGCAAATAACAGAATAACAGGTCATCTAGTCCAACCCCCTGCTTCAGCAGGAGACTCTATACCATTTCAGACAAATGGTTGTCTAGTCTGTTTTTGAAAACCTCCAGTGTTAGAGCACCCACAACTTCTTCTTTTGTTAAATATTTTTTTTTGTTTTACTCAGAACAAAGTTAAAATACAAAATACAAAACTAAATAAAAATCCAAGAAGACCTAAAAGAAAAAAAAAACATAAAGCACAAAGCAATCAAAACATTAAAAAGGTGCATCAAAAAACAACAACACATTATACACATATTATCCCCTCTAGTTGAATACTGATTAATATATTACTACATTAGTTCACAGCCCTTGCGAAAAAGGCCCTCCCAACATTTTTAAACTACTAAATCTATTAACAATTTGTTGACCTGTATTCTATATGTTATATTAGTGACAATGTAATTAATAGGAAAAACAATAATAATAAACCAGAACAAAGTTGAAGTTTCAAAACTCTGTTAACTAACTGTTATTGTAATTTACTCATAGAAACTTTACTATAGATAGTCCTGGGTCAAAACTCCATTTTTTTTTCTTAATATCCTCTCTTGTCAATTGTTGTTTAATTAAATGTAGTAAGTTCAGTCTCCAGAAAAGGTCTATCTTCAAGTCAGAGTGTAAGCAGAAGTAGTTACCAGGTAACTGTAATAAATCCATCCAGTCTCACTCCCTTCTAGCTGAGGCTATAATGTTGGAGAAGTGTACATACTTAAAATTCGGAACAACAAATGAAATCCACTTCGCTGGTTCTTCAGCTGTGAGACTATCTCTTTGATCTGGAACTGGATCAAACTTCTTTTGTGTATCTTTATCCAAAGGTAAAGCTTCAGATTCTACCAATACTAACGTTTGATCAAATTTTTGTAAGAGAAATTCAGCTAAAAGCTGCATATTTCCCCACCCTTCTTTCTTATATTTCAGACACTCTTCAGCCATTTTAATCTGTGATACTTAATCAGGGATCAAAAAAACAATCTCTCTCTCTCTCTCTCTCTCTCTCTCTCTCTCTCTCTCTCTCTCTCTCTCTCTCTCTCTCTCTCTCTCTCTCTCTGTGTGTGTGTGTGTGTGTGTGTACTCAATATATACAGTATATTTTCCTCTGCATTTCAATCCAAAATTGTAAAACAAATTCAAAAGAAATAAACTCTAGGTATTTTGCAAATTCAAAAAATGCAGAATCCAGTGGTGAGAGTCTAATTGGACCCCCCCCCCCAATATTGCCATGCTTTCCATATGGAAGAGACAAAGGTTATCCAGAACAACATATATGAAAAGGGGAAAAAAAACAATTAGAATCCAGCAAGGGGTTGAAATAAGTCAGTATTCCACCATTAATCAACTTTCAAAGCAAAAAGCAAAATAAAACAATAAAGTCAAAGTTAAAATTCTGGCATGCTTAGAAAATGAAACTGCTTGACAGGCAGATCAATATGTCCAATGACTTTTCAATGGCTTCCAGAAGGAATTGTAATCTTCAAGACTCTCTTTCCCCGCTGGGTCCATGATCGTCCAAAAGTCATCTTGGGTCACTCCTAAATGCTCCCATTCAAAAGCAGGGAGCAGCAGCACTGCCAAAGAACCAGCTTTAGCAGTGAAATCAGCAGATTGTTGGTAAGAGAAAAAAGAATCTCTTACTGTGCAGCAACCATCTTGAAAGGGGAGGGCGTGAGCACCCACAACTTCTGAAGGCAAGCCATTCCATTGGTTGATTGCTTTCATTGTTAGGAAATTTCTCATTAGTTCTAAGTTGCTTCTCACCTTGGTTAGATTCCAGCCATTCTTTCTTGTCTTGCTTTCAGGTGCTTTGGAAAATAGTTTGACCCCTTCATCTTTCTAGGAGCTCCTCAAATATTGGAACACTGCTATCATATCTCCCCTAGTCCTTCTTTTCATTAGACTAGGCATACCAAATCCCTGCAAATGTTCTTTTTATGTTTTAGCCACCAGCCCTCTAATCATCCTTGTTGCTCTAGTTTGCACTTTTTTTCAGAGTTTTAACATCTTTTTTATATTGTGGTGACCAGAATTGGATGCAATATTCCAAGTGTGGTCTTTCTAAGGCTTTGTAAAGCGGTACTAGAACTTCACATGATCTTGATTCTATCCCTTGACTCTATCCCTCTAACATTTGGCTGCTGCCACGTATTGTTGGCTCATATTTAAGTGATTGTCCACTAGGACTCCAAGATCCCTCTCACAGTTACTGGCGTTAAGCAAGTTTTAAATGGCATGTCTTTATTTGTGATAGACATCTGTATGTAGGGATATAATGGCGGTGCTTGCACCAAGGACATCACCATTCATGTGGTATTGTTTAGGATTGCTTCCTAGGCTTAGGATTGACTGCCGGCAGCTAGTACAGACATCAATGAAGGATTGTGCCAATGAGAGCACCCAGATGCTGCTCACACCTAATGAGAGTTAAATAATTCATAATAATAAGGTTCCTTGCAGGTGCACAAGGAAACCCAATGGTAGCATTTGCAGTTCACCAGCCCCAGTAATTCAGGCAGCAGTTACTGTGCTACCCAAACTCTTCATTGAAAGTGGAAAGATATGTACTCAACCCTTGTTATCAGCATGGTTCCCAAAAGATATCCAAGGTCCACCCAAGGAGGGAAATACTTTTTTGAAATCAGTGTACGTGCAGCCAGTTTAGGAGTATTTGAGAAAGCAACTTCTCCTGAGCATTTCCTAGCAACAATGAATACCAAATGTGGAAAGCCCTATGTTTATTTCTCAGCATCTGTGATGGAAGAAATTCTGGAAGGAAAACACACATTGATGATCTTTGTAACTATTTTATTTTAGCATGGCTTCTGTGCTTCAAGTGTTAGCTTGGGAGGAAAACAGGGCAACAGGTATAATGTTTTTTTTAATACTTAGTAATATTTTTACCTGTTGGGTAATTGTGAGAGAATCTTCATGGGTGAAGGGATGAATAACTACTGATAAATACTGACAAATATATTAACAAGTCTCTCCAATTGCAGAGTTCACAAATGGTGGCTTGGAGTTTTAGTCATGATTGCCTTGGGGGAGCTAGTGGGAACACTCGAGTCACTACTACTGGTTATGGGACAACAGTCCAAGTTCAGACATGAGCTGTTGAAAAAATACTTTGGAAGAAGTCCTTCTCGCCAAAGTTACATTTTTATGTGACATGCAAGGAGAAGCAAGAATGTAAGTTGCTATTATTAAGGGTCGAACCGTATAATGTTCTTGCTTCCTTTATGCTAACAGACTTCAGTTTTATGTTGCTAAGAAATTGTAAAGTATATTATTTAAAGATATTTAATAATGTGGATAGGATTATTACACACACACATACCCACACAGTCAGATTATAGTATTAATTTTTCATTACAAGCTAGATTGCTGCTTCTATTAACTAGGCTTTGATCTCTGTAATTGTGTCTACGTTTCTATGAAGTAAAAGCATACAGTATCATATGTGTGGATTAAAAAAAATCATAAGGTGTTTGATAATGCAAATAAGACCCTAGGAAAGATGCATGTTTTATTTTGGGGGCGGGGGAGGGTTGGTTATGTTTGCCAATGCCTTTCTGCAAGTATAATAGTATACCACTTTTTCTGTTATCTATTCTAATATTTTTTTCTCTTTATTCCTTATGATGTGGGACTTTCAAATCTTGACATACCTTAGAATTCCAGGGTATCTTAAACTGGCCCTGAGGCACAGACTTCCTACTATCTTGTAACTTTTTACAGACATCACTAGAAGCAGAACTTTGCTACTGCCTGATCGCTATTGAAATGTTACAAATTTTATCTTATACATCTTTGCAAGATAGTGAGGAAGAAAAGGTGGCATATCTAGCAAACAGAGCATATATGAACTGGAGCCTTAACTCTATTTGGTGGCCGTGGCTGCCTCTGCCTTTGGTTTTCCCAGGTTAGTTGAATAGAAGGAAATTATAAATAAGGATGGGAAAAAAGATGAAAGGATGAACTTCAGGCAGATGCAGGGATGACAATTTACTCTAGCATGGAGAAAGCCTTCTGTCAACCTTCTTTTCTCCTTTTCCTTCTCGTTTGTTTTTCTGTACGATTCACCGACTTCTGATTCACTTAGCTCTGACATATGACTGAACAAGACTGCCAAGGGCACATAGCTGATGGATGACACAAATGATGACAGACTTATTTTCATTTCCATTCTAAATTCTTATAAATAGGACATTTTTCTTCTTAACCTTCTGGCTCTCAGTGGCATTCATTTAAAGGAGGAAAGAGTTAACTTTCTGTCAGCAAGGCAGGAAGTTTGGGACTCTTTGTTTTGCATTTATTCCAAATTTAATTTGAATGTAGCAAAAATGCAAAAGGTTACGCAAACTCTGATTCTAAACATGTTTGTTTGTTTAATTTATAGGTTGTTTGACTCTCTTACAAATTTGAGCATCTTACACTAGATTTGTAGCTTTGGTTTAAATAGCTATCCTCCCTTCTGCATGTAATTTTGATCTTACAGGATAGTTCTATTCTAAAGTAACTCCTTCTTCTGAATCCGTTCATTAACCAGCCTAAGCTTCCAAGTAAATGCCTATCCAATTGCATTTTTATCTTTTACATCAATTTTCATTCCCC
>NW_015387542.1:224714-229069 GCF_001527695.2 Protobothrops mucrosquamatus
CTTTTTGGCAGCTGCAGCACACTGCTGGCTCACGTTTAGGTGATTGTCCACTAGGACTCCGAGGTCCCTCTCACAGTTACTATTATTGAGCAAGGTATCCCCTATACTATACCTGTGCATTTGGTTTTTCAGAAGGTTGGCAGTTTGACACCCAAGCACCATGTGATGGGGTGAACTCCCATTACTTTTCCACGTTTCTGTCCACCTAGCAGTTCAAAAGCCTGCAAATACAAGTAGAGAAATAGGTACCACTTTGGTGGAATGGTAACACCACGATGTATAGTCATGCTGGCCACATGACCATAGGAGTGTCTTCAGACAACAGTGGCTCTCTCAGCTAAGAAACAGAGATGAGTCCTGCCCCTAGAGTTGGACATGACTGGGCAGGAGAAATCTTTACTTTACCTGATTACAAGAAGATACAAAACTTTTTAACACTTTAACCAAGTATTTGGTCATATTTTTGCAGCCCAGATATATCAAGCTGATATAGTTGTCTTGTTTATGGGGGAAAAAAGATAGTTGGATCATATTTGTATTAGGACAAATCAAACTGTCACAAAGTTTCTGTGAATTCTACCATGCTTCATCAGAGATTCTTCAGCAGATTCTCCTCTGAAACTTAAAGTGTGCAGTATCCAAACATCAGACATATCAGAACCTGAACATTATTTCTGCCACAAGGAAGATATTCTATGCTGAACTTCTGATAACCCATCACTCAGGAACACCAGGCAGAAACTGAGTTACCTGGTTCTAAGCTGGCACAATCCTTTCAGTCTATTGTTCTTCATAATGCACAGAGGTGAAGAAGAAAGAGAGTAATAGAGTCCTCCAAAGATTTTGGCACAAGTAGGAAAAAAAAAATAGAAGTGTTGAGAATTTGACACGTTTCGTGAGCTTTTGGGCCACCTCTTCAAACTTCTCACAGTTGACTTGGGCCTATAAAAAAATTTAAAAAATCATATCAATGTTTACAAGGAATTAAAATATAACTAGGAGAATTTCATTCCATATTTACTTCTGATCCTGGCCCCCTGTCAAGAGATGTGAAACTTTAAACTAAGGATGGCTCAAAAGAACCCATCATCAGGCAAAATAATTAGCTCAAGTCTTGGCAAATAATAATACATTATATATATATTATATACCCCATATTTCTACTTTCCCATAACTCAGTGTCCTATAAAGGAGTAGAGTCAAGAGGACACATGGACTTTCAACACTTTCCTCCAATATATTCTGCTGTGCTGTCAAACTCAAAGGAAAAAGAAATAGAGAACAAAGGGACAAAAACATGGTCAGATTGCTACCCACAGCAATGTCCCCAACTTCTGGGCTATGTGTCAAAAGCATAATGCAATTAGTGAATGCTAGAAAATGTCTAATTAATTGCAGGGTTTGGTAACAGTGTACAATATACAAACATGCTTCATATCTAGCCCTCCACAAAATGCACTGTCTTCACACTTACGAAAATTAAAAGAAAGTCTAGTGTATTTGAAACCAATGTGATGCTTTATCAGTAGCCAGAAATTCTCAAAATGTAGAGAGTAAGAAAGATGACCTGAAGAAAGACTAAATCAACACAAGTACTTTATTTATTTTTATTAAATTTATATGTCACTCATCTCACTGTTGAAGTGATTCTGAGCAGCTTAAAGTTGCCAACTTGCAATGTTTGAAAAAAAAATTGCCCTAAATCAAACATTGCATCTTTTTGATTTAATCAATCGGTGTCTGGATTCTTGCTTCTGATGGCTAGAGTTGTGACAGATACCAAGTTTATTCTTATCCTTCCATAAGGCTCTGCTACAGAGCTTCTTTACCTTTCAATAAACATATTGAAGAACAGCAACAGTAATACAAAAACCATTTGACCTCTGTGCTCATATTTTCTAGATGTATTTACCAGGTAGCTAATAGAATTGCGAGAAAAATCATACCATTCACCTAACAACTAAATTGCTCTAAACTAATACTTAGGGAGCAATAAAAATCATACAACAAAAGCAGGATGTCACCAGAATTAAACAAATGAATAAAATTAAAATATCTTTGTTAGTGTACATTGTATTCTGTTCATTTTTAGTAACATAAGAGCAACTTTCTTCATAAACATAACTAAATCATTTGAGGGCTGGCCTTTCTTCTTTCTCCCAAGTAGATAAAGGAAAGCAAAATATCCAGATTAGTTCATCCAAAAAGAGAATGTTTGAGAGCTTAAACCTAAAAAAATCTTGGTTTGAATCTTTATAATTCAGTCGTATTTCTAATTTAGGATTGCTTTTTCTAAAAGAACAGAAGTCCATGTCAGGAGGCTGATGCCATCTTGTCTCTGTCTGTATGGAATGATTTTCAGGGGTCTGCAACTTTGAACACTTAAAGTGGGACACTCAACTCTTTTGCTTCTCACCATACAGTTTCTAGGAAACAATCAGTATCCTTGAATGTTGCCTAAATTTGATAATGAGCTAAATGAGGGAAAACAAGATGAAATTAATCCCGACAACACAAACATGCTGTTGCTAAGGAGAAAAAAATGCATTTGAGAATTGAGGTGGAAAATGTTTTGCATAGGTCTGCAATCCCACTGAAAGAAAATGTTTATATTGTCAAAACACTCCTTGATCCTCAACTATCACCTAATTTGCAGGGCAAACTGGGGAGACATTTCTTCTCATAGTTATGTTACCGGCTTCATCCCTTTCTGAGCAAGTTGGATTTAATAGCTAGCCATGCTTTGGTTGCATCCTCTCTTGATAAATGCAATTGGCTCTATATGAGAGCATACTTGAAAAGTTCCAGAAGTTGCAGTTGGGACAAAATGCAACAGCTAGGCAGCTAAGTGGTTTAACAACAGGGGTTATGTGATACTTGTGCTTATTAGGAACTGAAGGATCCTTGGTGCTCTCTGAGCTTGGTGGTTTTCTTGCAGATGTTTCATTATCCAAACTAGGTAACATCATCAGTGCTACATCATTTAGTTTGGCTAATGAAATGTCTGCAAGAAAACAATCAACCTCAGAGAGCATGAAGAACCCCTCATTTTAACTCTGACCTACAAATATTTTCCTTTATTGAAGATGTTGATTTTGATATTTCTAAAAACCTTATGACCTGACTATCCTAAGTATTCCCATTCATAAATCTGGAATGTGCTAAAGGGATTTCTTTTGCATTGCTCACAGACTGTGAAATGCATTCCCTTAGGACAGAGTTCTTCAAACTTGGCCCTTTTATGACTTGTGGACTTCAACTCCCAGAATTCCTCAGCCAGCGTGCCTGGTGAGGAATGCTGGAAGTTGAAGTCCACAAGTCATAAAAGGGCCAAGTTTGAAGACCCCTGCCTTAGGAATTGCATTTAGCCCCACTCTCTCTCAAGATTTAGGAAATCTATAAAGCTTCCTCTCTTCCCCATGGCTTTTAATTATTGGCTATTCACTGTTTATTTTAACCTGTATTGTAAACTTATTACATTTTCTTTTGGTTTACATGTTTTAACCTGTTTTAAGTGCTAATTGGAGCAGAAAGGCAGGCCATATCTCAAATACTCAGATACATGCATGGATGCATGCAATTTTTACTGACAGACTCTTAGAGAATTTCATTACACGAACAGAGGTGCATAGACACACAAGACACAAAGAAACACAAATTGTCTCAGGTAACCTCACCTTTTCCAATACCAAGCGTCCAAAAGGACTCAATATTGTAATATAGTGACTGAAATATTGTAATAAAGTGACTTCTCTGTTCTGGGTAAGGGACGTAAAAGATGGGTGTGGTGACTTTCCTCTGGCTATCTAAAGATTTTATTGCCAGAATGTGAGTTTTTAAGAGAGACGCCAAAGGATCTACTTCAGAGTGGAACGAACTGGTTTGTGGATTACTTGAAGACCAGCAATTCCCATTTTGAGCCCCAAAAAACTTCCTAGATTTGGTTACTAAAATTTGATAGCAGAAGCATGTATTTTTGGCACTATGTTTTTTGTTTTGTTTGGAGTAGCAACATGATGGGCAAATCTTCCTGGAACTATTTTGTACTCAACACCCTACCAGCTACTCAAAAAACAAAAAGACAGTGCTAAAACAAAACCTCAGAAGGCCATTTTCTTTTTTTTATTCCTGCCCCCCCCCAGTAACATCACACACACCCCCAGTTACATCGGGATGCTGCTTGCAAAGTTTAAAAACTGGAATACAGTGAAATAATAACTTTAAAAATGAAACATGAGATAATTCATTGGCTATATAAAATTCAGGTTAGAAGTTGGTTTGAGCCCACCTAGGAATGTCAAGCCTTGAAGCTGGGATGTTTACACATTAAAGCATCTCTTCCACCACTGAACTAG